>NC_050578.1:121962979-122220479 GCF_011100635.1 Trichosurus vulpecula | reverse complement strand
TAACCTCTACCTAAAACCATTAGCAAGTATTAAATGTAATGGGGATAAGCTAGAAGCATTTCCAATAAAATCAGGGGTGAAACAATGATGTCCATTATCACCCCTGTAATTTGATTTGATACTAGAAATGTTAACGTTAGCAATGAGAGAAAAAAAAGAAATTGAATGAATTAGAAGAGGCAAAAAAGAAACTAAGTTATCACTCTTTGCAGATGATATGATGATATACTTAGAGAATCCAAGAACATTAAATTAAAAAAAAAAACTACTTGAGATAATAAATAACTTTACCAAAGTTGCAAGACATAAAACAAACCCACATAAATCCTTGGCATTCCTATATATTACTAACAAAGCCCAACAGCAAGAGATAGAAATAGAAATTCCATTTAAAGTTACTGTAGATATTATAAAATATTTGGGAGTCTACCTGCCAAAACAAACCCAGGAATTATACGAACACAATTTCAAAATACTTTTCACACAAATAAACTCAGATCTAAATAATTGCAAAAACATCAGTTGCTCATGGTAAGGTCAAACTAATATAATAAAGATGACAATTTTACCTAAAGTAATTTACCTATTTAGTGCCATACCAATTAAACTACCAAAATAGTTTATAGTGCTAGAAAAAATAATAACAAAATTCATCTGGAAGTACAAAAAGTCCAGAATGTCAAGGGGATTAATGAAAAAAAAATGCCAGGGCAGTTGGCCTACCCATACTATATCTTAAACTGTATTATAAAGCAATAATCTTCAAAACTACTTGGTACTGACTAAGAAATACAGTGGTGGATCAGTGGAATAGGTTAGGTACACAAAACACAGAAGTCAATGACTATAATAATCTACTGCTCGATAAACCCAAAGACTCCAACTTCAGGGATATTTGAAAAAAAAAACTGCTTGGAAAATTGGAAAATAGCATGGCGGAAACTGGACATAGGCCAATATCTTACAATATCTTACAGTGTATTCTAAAACAAATTCAAAACAGATTCATGATTTAGATATAAAGGCTAATTCTGTATGCAATCTGGGAGAGCAAGGAAGAGTTTACCTGTCAGATTTGTGGAGAATGGAAGAAAGTATTGCCAAAGAAGAGATAGAGAACATTACCAAATGCACAATAGGTACTTCTGATTATGTTAAACTGAAGAGTTTTTGTATAAAGTGAGCCAACACAACCAATATTGGGTGGGAAGTAGAAAACTGGGAAAGAATTTTTACAAACAGTGTCTTTGACAAAGGCCTCATTTCTAGAATATATAGACAACTGTGTCAACTTTATGAGAATACAAGTCATTCCTCAACTGATAAATGGTCAAATGATTTGAACAGGTAGTTTTCAGAGGCAGAAATTAAAGACATCTATAGTCATAAGAAAAAATGCTCTAAATCACTACTGATTAGAGAGATGCAAATCAAAACAACTCTGAGGTACCACATTACACCTATCAGATTGACTAACATGACAAAACAAGAAAATTATAAGTGCTGGAGAAAATATTGGAAAATTGCCAAGCTAATGCGTTGTTGGCGGAGTTGTGAACTGATTCAACTATTCTAGAGGGCAATTTGGAACTATGTCCAAAGGGGTATAAAAATGTGCATACTCTTTGACCCTGCAATACCACTTTATATGGCTGTGTCTCAAAGAGATTACACAAATGGGAAAAGGACCCACATATACAAAAACATTTATAGCAGCTCTTTATGGAGTGGCAAACAATGTTAAATTAATGGGATGACCATAAATTGGGGAATGCCTGAACAAGTTTTGGTATATGAATGTAACAGAATACTTATGTGCTATAAGAAATGATGAGCAGATGGTATTTAGACAAACCTGGAAAGACGTATATGAACTGATGCTGAGCGTGGGGAGCAGAACCAGGAGAACATTGTACATAGTTACAGACACATTGTGTGATGACTAACTTTGATAGGGTTGGCTCTTCTCAGCAATGTAAGGTTTTAAGACAGTTCCACATGAATCATGATGGAAAAAGTTATTCACATCCACAGAAAGAATTATGGAGTTTGAACGCAGATTGAAGCAAACTATTTGCTCTCTCTTTTTTGTTTTGTTTCTTCTTTTTCATGGTTCATTCCATTGGTTATAATTCTTTGCAACATGACAAATGTGAAATATGTTTATTTTGAGAGCATATGTAGAGCCTGTATCAGATTCTATGCCAACTTGGAGAGGGGGAAGAGGGGAGAAAACCTGGGGGAACAATATGGAACTCAAAAACTTGCAGAACTGAATGTTGTAAATAAAAATTAATTAATTAAAAAAGAAAAAAGAAAAAAATATTCTGTATAGTCATAGATGTTTTGTTTATTGTAATAGAATTTAAACTACTTAAGGTAAGGGAGGATTTGATTTTTGTCATTGTGACCCCAGTGCCCAACACAGTGCCTCGTACTACCTAACTGGTCCTTAATAAAATAATCTTGTTTTTCTTTAGTTTTTTTTTTATTTTAGTTCTTTCCTAAATGTCTCTTATTTGATTTTGAAAGTCCTTTTAAGTTCTTCTATGGATTATTTTTGAGTAGGTGACTATTTGACATTCCTCTTTGGGTTTGAAGAAGGGTTTTGTTGTTGTTGTTTTTTTCAGTATCCTTCTCTGAAGACAAAACCCAATCTTCCTTATTCCCATCGTAACTCTATGATTGGATTCTTTCTCCTTTGTACCTTTAAAAAATGTGGTAGTTTAATATTTATAATAACATCAGGTCCTGGGGTATGGAGGCTGGTGACTCTGGCCTCAGTTCCTCCTTCAGTTCTCCCCTCTGGTCTGGAACTAGAACCCAATCCTTCAGACTCCAGTTAGTGCCCACAGCCAGGATCATACCCATTCCATTGCTTCTGCTCTCACCTGATGTGTGCTGCTGCCTTCTAGCACCACTGCATCTACACAGCACAGTCTGACATTCCTTTTCAGTAGAGATTTCCTCACTGTTTCTGGGCTCACATGTCCAATACCTCTCACTGTCCCAGGGATAACAGTTCCTGTGGCTATGGCCAAGGCCCCCTCCCAACCCAGATAACGCCATTAGTCATTGTTTGTTGTTTAAGTTGTTCCTAACCTGGAGATGTTCACTTTTCACAGGGACCAAACCTCTTCTTGGGACTTTTCTTCAGATCTTCTCTAATTATCCCAGGAGGACTCCTGTTCTGCCCCTACTCTTATTTATTTTAACTGCTCAATATTCACCCTGTTGTGCTATTTTATTTCTTTTGTGGGGGAAAATCTTGAGAGCTTGGAATTTTTGACCTAATCTTCACAGATTCCTCTCCCCACACTAAATTTTAATTGAGATGATGATAACAATAAACTCAGCATTTTGAACGATTAAATCAAAACTCACTTTTCACCATCTCCAGTTCCTTGTGACCCCTCCTTCTCTCTGATTGGAGAGGGTTGAGGATGGACATTGTTGACATATTCCTTGATTCCCCACCACATTAATGAAGGATTTCTAGGAATTCACTTCGTCCTGTTCCACCTGAAACCTTCCTGGACTTCATGATCTTTGACAATGCATCATTCCTCAAGACAAAATCAACTCTGAATCTCTGACCTCCTCACATACTTTTCTGCTTCAGCCCTTCTAGGAATACTCCCCTGAACTTTTCAACTTAGTTTATGTGTTATTTTCCTTTATTAGGATGTAAGCTCCTTGAGAACAAGAGCCATCTTATGCCTCCCTTTGCTTAGCAAAGTAACTGGCACATTGTAGGTGCTTAATAAGTGTATCTTTTTCTTTTTACTCTGACAGAGGTTTCCAGAATTTTTTACATGTATTTTCTCATTTGACCCTCATCACAACCCTCTGAGGTAGTTACAACTAACAGTACCATTTTCGTGCCTCCATTTTACAGGTAAGAAAACTGAGGCTCGGAGAATTGAAGTGAAGTGATCAAGGCTACATAACCAATATTTGCTGGGTGTGAAGCTTGGAATTTTCCTGACTATACTGCTAGTACCTCTTCATTATATCTTTCTATTTTTCAGTTTGGTGAGAGTAGATCTATATAAAATCTGCTCTTTGTTCTCTTTGTGATGATGAACAAGTCAGTTTCTCTAGGTCTCACTTTCCTCATAGGCTTCCTTATATAAAAAGTATAGGCACTAGCCTCTGTAGGATTTTTCTCAGTCAGGGTTGGGGATGGATGGTGTTATGATAATTCAAAGCAATAGACACTCAGAATCAGATCTCTCTCTACTCCAGGTGTAACATCCTTTGAATTGTATCATGCAGCCAAAATGCTTCTCTTAACAAAATCCAGGCATTAAATTGGACAATGGGAGAGGGAAGGTGAAAGGATATCATCCTTCCCTAAGGAGGACTGTGCTATGGTATCATGCCAGTAGCACTGACCCTGGTGGCAGGAACATTGTTGTATACAGTAACAGCAATATTGTTTTAAGAACAACTTAGAGTGACTAAGACTTTTTGACTATTATAAATACTCAAATTAGCTAAAAAGGACATATGAAGATTCTATTTGCACCCAGAGGAGGATCTGATAAGTAGAATTAAGTATAAAATGATTTTACATACACACATACACATTCGTACTTAATAGTTGCCATCTCTAAGGCAGGTAGGGGGATGGAAAGAAAAATAAGAAATTTACATGACAAATTACATATTTAAAAGGAATAACAAGTTATACATAATAGAGTTGCAATTTCATGTGCAGTCATCTTTTTATAATTCTACTATGTTATGGAAATGATTGTTTTATTTCATAAATTAAAAAAGACAAATTATGCCTCTGATATTTATGACTTTTGTTACCTCATTTAACCTCACTGAGTGATCATAAGTTTCTTTAGCTGAATAATGAGGGAATTGTACTAGTTCAATGAGTTCCCTTCCAGCTCTATATCTAGGAATATAGTCAAACTTTTGGAAGGGATGTAAGTTCCTTGTGGGTAGAGGCTATTCCATTTTTGTCTTTGTATTCTTAGTAAATGGAAGAGTACCTGGAAGCTACTAAAACCTAATTAAAGTTTTACTTATTGATTTAATGTTTCAATACTTTTCCTCTCAGTTTATCTATAGGGTGCCTAATGACAAGTCAAAGCATTTTTTTTTACCAAAAATGGAACAGCTTTTAATATTTCCTCCTAGTTCCCCCCAAATCAGCATTATCCATTGCAAATCTCTGATAAATGCCTCTCCCAAATTATTTTTAAACTATAACCCAGTCATTTTCTACTTTTATTTTTTTTGAATTATTAGATAAAGTTCCACATACATGTTCTAAGATATAATTTTACAAAGCTTGTGCTCTGTCCAATTTTCTAATAGCTTTGAATCCTTAATATAGTTCCTACATTAAAGGCATAGAATGTCTGTCAGCACTAAAATTGTCTCTTTCTTTCTCTGTCCTCCTCCTTTTTCAACCTTACCTCCCTCTCCATTCTTCTTTTAAAATGTATTTAGCTCCTGAGACAGCTCTTAACTCTCCTCCCCCACCAATCTAAGACCCAATAACTTAGCACTTCAGAAATGCTAAACTCATTGAACTAACTTTTCTTTTGTGCCTCATAATATTTTATGATTATCTCTTATTTTATTTTCTTTTAATAGAGACAGAGGATTGAGAAATATATTCAACATTCTACATATATTAATTTATTATAGTGCTTTGCTTTCTGTCATGCTCATCTAACACTATTTTTCATTTCATCACTTCTTTATTTTTGTTCTACCTAAATTAATTTTAATGTATTCCTAAGGAGTAAATTAAACATATGTTTTGCTAAAAATCATATAGTAAAGTTCCAAAAATACATATGCAAAATGTTCCTTGTGTGTATTCCACACTCCTTTTTATTCATTTATATGATTCACTTAAAATGGAAGAAAAATTATATTTTTGAAATGTCATAATTTTGTTTCACTATATCCAAAAGGAAAATTATAGTGTTTTTCAATATTAAATGTTTTCTTTTAAAAAGAATATTGAGTTTGAATTCATCGTAATGCCCAGTCTTGGTCTAAGAGAATAGATGGTGAAACACAAGAGGGACATTACATGCAGTTTTCGTTGGAGTTTTTTTTTTTCAGTTCTGTGTAACTATCCTGTAGGGACCAGCTCTGGGATAGTACATGGTAAGGTAAGTAAATGACAGGTTTTTCTTTAAGCCTGAGCTTGTTCTAACTATCCTTGAGAACATGCAGAGCGGCATGTGGAGATCCAGCTGTATCTTGCTAAGCCTCCTAGGCCTGTGCAAGGCAAAGCCATCTAAGGTAAGGTCTGTGCAAGGCAAGACTGTACAAATATAAGAGGATGTGGCAAGGAACCACCCTCACAGCTGTGATCTGCATGGGAAAGAACAGAAATGTTTCGGTACAGGTATCTGCATGGGAATGATCAGGAATGTTGCAATATAGTCAGCATCAATGTATCGGAGCTACATGGGCTACGTAAGACACATGGCAGGATGTCCCAGTAAATTATCAAAGATGTTCCAATAAAGTAACAAAGCAATGCATGAGGTAATGGCTCACAAACAGTATAAAAGTCTGTTTCTTGCCTGAATAAAGTTGAGTTCTGATTCAGACTCTGCCCAACTTGTGTCATTTCATTCTTCCACAGAGCGCATGAAGCTCCTGGTCGGCTTCACTATCCTTTAACAAACAAGGGTTCAATAGGAAATTTAGCTGAGAAAAAATAAAAAGAAATAAGAGTATCAATACGTTCTTTAAACTAAGATGTATCTAGACAACAACCTGTGTAATGCTACATAATAGTCTGGGTAATAGGCATTTCTGTTTGGGATCTCTTTCAGGGGGTGATCGGTGAATTCTTTCAATGACTATTTTGCCCTCTGGTTCTAGGACCTCTGGGAAGTTGTCTTTGATAATTTCTTCGAAGATACTGTCAAGGCTCTTTTTTTCATCGTGGATTTCCGGTAGACCAATAACTCTTAAATTGTCTCTCCTGGATCTATTTTCCAGGTCAGTTGTTTTGCCAATCAGATACTTCACATTTTTTTCTATTTTTTCATTCTTTATGTTTTGTTTTACTACTTATTGGTGCCTCATAGATTCATTAGCTTCCACTTGCTCAACTCTAATTTTTAATGAGTTAGTGTTTTCATTTTGCTTTTGAGTCTCCTTTTCCAGTTGGTTGATTTTACCTCTCATTTTCTCTCTTTAGATTCTGTATCTCTGTAGCCATTTCACCAATCTTATTCTTTAGGGACTTGATTTCATCAGTGGATTTTTTTTCCATATTTTCTTTTAGCTCCCTAATTTGGTTTTTAAAATCCTCCTTTAATTCTTCCAGCAATGCTTTTTGGGCTGGAGACCAGTTCATATTACCTTTTGAGGTATCCGATGTATCTATAATGTCATTGCTGCCCTCTTCCATATTGGTATTTTGATCCTGCCTGTCTCCATAAAAAGAATCTATTGTCCTCGGTTTTTTTGTGTTCTTCTTCATGTTGGTTTGCCTTTTCCTGGCTTTACAATGAATTTCTACCTTTGGGCCTCAGGGCTTTCTGTCGCAGCTTTCTTATTCTGGGGGTTGTGAGTCTAGAATTATAACCTTCAATTTCCTGAGGTGTGGGGGAGGGGTCTGGCTCCCTGGCATCTCACTCCCTGTGGGTGCTCTCCAGCACTTGCTTTTCAGCAATGGTCTCAGCTGTTTGTTGTTTGAGCTGATGTCTGGCACTTCCCCTGGGGGAGCAAGATTACGTCTGGGCTCCTGGCATTGACCCCTGCCGACTCTGCCCCTCTGGGACTAATGAACTTCTACTATTTGACCACTGAAGCCCCACTACGTTCTGCTCAGTTGCAGCGTTCTTTTTATTTCCCCGAGGAATTCTCTGGGTGGGGAGGGGAGGGATTAGATCGGTTTACCTGGCCATTATGCCTCCCGGAAGTTCAGGAAACCGTATTTCATACGTTTGGGCTGCAAGCCTCAGGAGTAGGTGTTTCACGGCTGGTGGCGTTGTGCTGCCTCTCATCGCTTCCACAGACTGCTGTCCTGTGTTGGGAAGCCTGGGGATCTCCGCCAGTTTCGGGTGCCCAGCTTTCTCCCAGCCTGTCTCCCACGTGGATTTCCCAGCCAGCTGCCTCTGCTTTGGTCTGGAGCAGCTCCGCACCGAGCACTCTCTGAGCTTACAGGTTCGTACCTTCAGCCTTTCAGAATCTCCCGGCTCGGAAATCTGCCCCACGCAAACTGCTCGCAGTTTCTGACTCTTTCAAATCTGCTCAAATTCACTTTTTTATAGGAATCTGACAGACCTTGTGAGAGAGCTCCGGTAAGACGCTGCCTTCATGAGGCCATCTTGGCTCCGCCCCCATAATAGGTATTTCTTATCCATTTTTTTCTATCGGATAGATAGACCAAACTCTTTGGCAGTGATTTCATATATCATTACAGAGGTTCACTAGTGTTTATAGGTTTGATGTTGTCAGGACAAAATCAGATGCAAAGAACATGTAGAATATATAATAGCAAATATTTCTTCATTTTGCAATTTGAACTGGACAACTTCAGGACAATGACAAACAGCTTTGGTGTTCATGCTTCTCTTGAATTGGTGTCTTCCTTGATATTAATGTAGGAGTAGGTGATTGGAGGAACTGTCCTTGCTTTTATGGGGTGACTTTCGCGAAGATAAAGTGGTGTTCTAATATCTTTGATGAGGTACATGTGCCAGACTGGGACACAGTCAGCTTCTGATTGCTTCTCAGCAACAGGAAGTTTCTTTGATGATGACAATTAGAAAATTAAAAAGTGCATCTCATCCTCCCACGTTGTACAGAAAAATGCTATTGTTGCAAGGGAAGAGTAATAGAAAGAGATCTCCTCCCACTCTACCTATCCTCACCAAATGTAAAAAGGAGCAATAGGGGAAAGGTCCAAAACAACAGTGTAGCAAAGGAGTCAGTGTGTATATTCATTTTAATGGAAGGTGCCTCAGTCTAGCAAGTCAAGATTTCTAACCTAATAAATTGATAAAATACAGTTCACAAAATTTCTGCTTTTATAACCATCAATATATCTGGTATATTTACATATGGCTAGAAGATGATTTGGTTGAGAGGAGATTTACAGAGAATATATTTTTTCACCTACTGAATTGAAGATAAGTTAGGAGAGCATTCCAGGCATGGGAAATAGTGAAAATTCTGAGAGCCAGGACATGAAACATCTTTTTTTTTGTGGAACATCAAGAAATCCTACTATTGATTGGAGATTACATTGTCGGGTTGGGGTATAAGACATAAGAAGACTGGAAAGGTCAGGGGAAGGGGCTACATTATACAGGGCTTTGAAACCAAAACAGAAAATTTCTATATTTGGTGCTAGAGGTGATAGGGAGTCAATGGAGGTTACTGAGTAATTGATGAGGGTGACATGGACAGACCTGTGCCTTAGGAAAATCACTTGATGGATGACAAATGAAAGATGGACTGAAATGAGGAGAAATTTGTGGCAGTAAGACCTATCATCAGACTACTGCAGAAGTTTGATGTAAAGAGATAGGGACTGTGCATGGTGGTAATATAGGAGGGGAAAAGGGACTGTTAACAAGAAATGTTGTAAGGCAAAATCAACAAGCCATGTCAACAGATTGTCTTGCAGGGAGGGTGAGAGTAATGAATTGAGGATGATACCTAAGCCATGAGTCTGAAATAACAGAACAATGGTGGTGCCCTTGAGAGTAATAAGGAAGTTTGGAAGGGGGAACAGATCTTTTTGGGGAAAAATAATAAGTTCAGTTGTAATGATTTAAGATGTCTATGGGACATACAATTCAATATGTCTAATAGGTAGTTAAGGATGTGAGCCCAAAGCCCAAGAGAGTGGTTAAATCTGTACACATGGATTTTAGAATCATCAACTTAGAGATGCCACCATGGGAGCTGATGAGATCCTCAAGTGAAATATTATAAAGGAACAGGAGAAGAGGGTCCACATCAGAGCTCGGTGGGACACCCATGGTTAGTAGATGGGATCTGGATAAAGATCCAGGAAAGGAAAATTGAAAGGAATATAAAATACAAAGAAAACCAGAAGAGATTAGTGTCCTAAAAACCTAGAGATAAGAGACTAGTAAGAAGAAAGTAACTGACAGTGTCAAAGACAGTCAAATCGAGGTCAAGAAGGATAGCAGCTGAAAAGAAAGACTAAAAAATAGGACAGAACATTATTGAGGCTGCACTTCCTTATCTTACTTCCTTTACCTTTATTACATACCCATGCTTGACTCTATGTCTGGTACTTGCCCAGAACTATGACTCCAGGTGGAGGCTTCTCAGAGTGGTAGCCCTAGTAATTAGCATCCATATATTTTGCATTCTTGAAGTTTATATTGGCAAGAGCAGCAATAGAAAAATGTCAATACAAAATCAATAGCCTTCTCAAAACTCAATTCTCTGCACTTATTCCCCCAAATATCTTTCTCACTATGCATGAGATCTATGTAGTTTCTGATTTAAAAGATGTGTTTGAGCTATAATTTCTCTTCTTTGGCTTTCAGTTTCCTCATGGATAGCATGAGGAGGTTAGAGTATTTGATCTGTAAGATTCCTTTTAGTTTGAAAATTTCTCGGACCTTGATGCTGTCAAGAAATGCCTAATTATGCATTATTATTTCCAAGAATCTATCTCTCTCTCTCTCTCTCTCTTTCCTCTCTCTTTCTAATACAATTACTTTATGAATGAATACTGAAGTTTAGCACAATTGACAAAGCACCGATTTTGGAGTCAGGAAGATCTAAATTCAAGATCTGTTTCTAACCCATATGTAACTATGGACAAGTAAGTAATCAAATATCTCAGAAACTGGGGCAATAGTCTAAGACTTATTTACTAAGTTAGAGACTACCTTATTATTGGGACTTCCTACATAAGATAAACCAAAATAAAGGTTATTAATGTGAGTAGATGATGAAAAGACTGTGACTTCATTCCCTCCCATTTCTTATTTGCAAAATATGTTTATGTGTAATTGCTATTCAATTGAAATCTTTAAACTCTGTTTAAAAAAATTGTCCTAACAATTAGAGCTATTCAAAAGTGAGATGATTTGCCTCATATAGTAATGAAATTTTACCTTTGCTGCAATCTTCACTCTATAGGTAAATGGCATCTTGTCTGATATGTAGAGAGAGAGGATGTAGATATTGAAGAGATGATTGAAAAGAAGCTTATTTAAAGGTACGTTAGAAAAGAAGGCATATGTTTCCCTTCCATCTCTATGATTTTTTATTTTAGAACCATAAGTAAGAGGAATTTTAAAGAAGAGGAAAACAATATATACATATACATAGCTGCATACATATACATACGCATACACACAATCACAATGTATTTGGCATGTTTTGCATAAAACTGGACTCCAAAACAACAAGAACTGGGTTCAAGTTCAACCTCTCTGACTGGCTATATGATTCTAGGGAAAGAAGTTAACCTCCATATATTTTGGAAAATTATCTGAGACCTTAAGTGGCAGAGAAGGTACTGAATTGCACCGTTAGAGGGAGTTTCCTCATGTGAGAGTTCCTCAGAACAAAGAAATGGTAGCTTCAGTCTCTATCTCTGTTCATATCTCTTCCATGTATAATGGTAAAAAGAAATACATAACCTTTGTAAATGTAGATAACAAGAGTTTTACAACCCTGATAAATGAGATTTCACAGCTGTCATAATTCCCAAGTTGCTTTAGCTTTCCCCATGACTTGGTTTTTGTATAGCCATATTGCAATAGCTGAGCTGTGAATATGCAGTTAAAATTCCATTGAAAATGAGTAATTAGATCAATTGTTTCCCAACCATTCTTTTCAAATTGTAGGAGATTCTCAAATATTTCTTCTCTGAATGATTGATTTAATCATAGGAAGTATGACTGCTTCTCTGACCATGTGGAAGATACTGCATAGCTAAATCACTAACCTACTGAAAAAAGAAGTGGTTAAGTGTGCCCTAGTCAGAACCCATATCTACACCAAACAGATTTCATTTTGGAGATACCCTTGGCCATAATCAAAACTGCTGGATGGATATCATGAAAAAAAGAAATCTTGGTTTTAAATAGGCATCAATAAATTAATCAGTCAACCAACATTGGTTTAGCGCCTATTATATGTCTAAGTGGGGTAGCTGGAGGGGTCAGTGGATAGACGACTGGTCTAGGAGTCAGGAGAACCTGACTTCAAATCCAGACTCTGACATTTACTAGCTATGTGATGCTGGAAAAGTCACTTGCCCTCTGTCTGCTTTATTTTTTTTTTGAACATCTGCTTTTAAAACTTTGAGTTCCAAATTCTCTCCCCTCTTCCCTCCCCTCCCACCCTCCCTAAGAAGTCAAGCAATTCAACATAGGCCATACATGTATCATTATGCAAAACCCTTGCACAATACTCATGTTGTGAAACACTAACTATATTTTGCTCCCTCCTATCCTATCTCCCTTTATTCAATTTTCTCCCTTGACCTTATCCCTTTCCAATAGTGTTTGTTTTTGATTACCTCCTCCCCCTATCTGCCTTCCCTTCTATCATCCCCCCTTTCTTATCCCCTTACTCTTTCTTTCCTGTGGGGTAAGATACCCAATTGAATGTGTATGTTATTTCCTCCTTAGGTCAAATCTGATGAGAGCAAGATTCACTCATTCCCCCTCACCTGCCTCCTCTTCCCTTTCTACTGAACTGCTTTTTCTTGCCACATTTATGAGAGATAATTTACCCCATTCTATTTCTCCCTTTCTCCTTCTCTCAATATATTCCTCTCTCATCCCTTAATCTAATTTAATTTTTTTAGATATCATCCCTTCATATTCAACTAACTCTGTGCCCTCTGTCTACACACACACACACACACACACACACACACACACACACACACATATACATATGTATATTACCTTCAGCTACCCTAATACTGAGGTTTCATGAATTATACACATCATCTTTCCACGTAGGAATGTAAACAAAACAGTTCAACTTTAGTAAGTCCCTTGGGATTTCTCTTTCTTATTTACCCTTTCATGCTTCTCTTGATTCTTGTGTTTGAAAGTCAAATTTTGTATTCAGCTCTGGTCTTTTCACTGAGAAAGCTTGAAAGTCCTCTGTTTTGTTAAAAATCCATATTTTGCCTTGGAGCATGATACTTAGTTTTGCTGGGTAGTTAATTCTTGGTTTCAATCCTAGCTCCATTGACCTCTGGAATATCGAATTCCAAGCCCTTCGGTCTCTTAATGTAGAAGCTGCCAGATCTTGGGTTATTCTGATTATGTTTCCACAATACTCAAATTGTTTCTTTCTGGCTGCTTGCAATATTTTCTCCTTGATCTGAGAGCTCTGGAATTTGGCTACAATATTCCTAGGAGATTTCTTTTTGGGATCTATTTGAGGAGGCAATCTGTGGATTCTTTCAATTTCTATTTTACCCTCGGGCTCTAGAATATGAGGGCAGTTTTCCTTGATAATTTCTTGAAAGATGATATGTAGGCTCTTTTTTGATCATGGCTTTCAGGTAGTCCAATAATTTTTAAATTATTTCTCCTGGATGTATTTTCCAGTTCAGTGGTTTTTCCAATGAGATATTTCACATTGTCTTCCATTTTTTCATTCCTTTGGTTCTGTTTTATAATATCTTGATTTCTCGTAAAGTCACTAGCTTCCACTTACTCCGATCTAATTTTTAAGGTAGTATTTTCTTCAGTGGCCTTTTGGACCTCCTTTTCCATTTGGCTAATTCTGCCTTTCAAGGCATTCTTTTCCTCATTGGCTTTTTGGAGCTCTTTTGCCATTTGAGTTAGTCTATTTTTTAAGGTTTTATTTTCTTCAGTATTTTTTTCGGGTCTCCTTAACAAGTCATTGACTTGTTTTTCATGGTTTTCTCTCATCACTCTCATTTCTCTCCCCAATTTTTCCTCTACTTCTATTATTTGCTTTTCCAAATCCTTTTTGAGCTCTTCCATGGCCTGAGACCAATTCATATTGTTCTTGCAGGCTTTTGATATAGGCTCTTTCACTTTTTTGACTACTTCTGTCTGTATGTTTTGGTCTTCTTTGTCACCTGAAAAAATTCCAAAGCCTGAGTCTGAATCTGAATCCATTTTCACTGCCTGGTCATGTTCCCAGCCAACTACTTGACCCTTGAGCTTTTTGTCAGAGTATGACTGCTTGTAGGGTAGAGAGTACTTTGTCCCATTCTTGAGGGGCTGTCCTGTTGTTTTCAGAGCTATTTCTACACAGCAAACTCTGCCTCACCAGCGCTCCTCCTACCCCAAGAGTTACCAACCCAGCATGCAACTCTCATCCAAGCAGGCTCTGCATACCTGCTCTGATCTGCTGCTTAATTCCTCCCTCCAGGTGGGCCTGGTGTTAGAGGCAACTGCAGCTGCAGCTCTGGAATCAGGCTCAGAGCTGCACCCCCTCCTCCAACCCAGATGCAGTGGCCCACCACAAACTTCTTTCACTCTGTCCCCACAGCTTTTCCCACTAACCTTCTCTGTTGTCTTTGGCATTTGTGGGTTGAGAAGTCTGCTAACTGCCAGGGCTCACTGATTCAGGGCATTACAGCCTATTCTACCCAGCTCCCTGCCTGTTCTGCCTGGCTCCATGTCTGGTTGGTCTGGATGCAGCCCACACTGGGCTCTACTCCGCTCCACTCCCAGTTCCCTGTGATAGACCCTTACCCAGTGACCATCCAGGCTGTCCTGGGCTGGAGCCCTGCTTCCTTCTGCTATTTTGTTGGTTCTGCAGTTCTAGAATTTGTTCAGAGTCATTTTTATAGGTGTTTGGAGGGACCTGGGGAAAAGCTTTAGTCAAGTATCTGCTTTCCAGCCACCACCTTGCCTCTGTCTGCTTTATCAATTTGGGAAGGAAATAGCAAACTTTCCCAGTATCTTTGCCAAGAAATCTCATGGATAGTCTGATCCATGGGTTCACAAAACGTTGGACACAATTGAACATCTGAACAACAGAATTTAGTATAAACATGAAATTTCCTCAATCTCATCTTCAATATTGGCCTAGGAGAAGGTCAAGGTTATAACAAACTATTATTCAGAACATTTCGAATTTAGTGATATACTATCTGTGCCTGTCAGTTAACATGGAGTACATCATACATTCTGAAGTTACAAAAATATTCAAGCAAATTGTTGATTTTCCTTTTTATGAATGATGATGTCTCACATATGGGGTTTACTTTTGTCTGCATTGTTATTTATTTCAAATGAGTAGAAGTGATATTATAGAAGAACTGACTATCTAAAGTGACATAAACTGTGTCTTGAATATTCTTCATTTAGTAAAATACAGAGAATTCATAGCCCAGAAATGATTTCTAGAACAGTTTTCCATTACAACTATCTCCCTTCATTCATAGGAAATGCCCATCCAACTGCTATTGCAATGAACTTTGGAAATTTGGATCCAGTAAGAAACATTACTGCTTATTAATTGCAATGGAACCCTTTTTGCTTTTGATGAATAATACAACTGT
Organism: Trichosurus vulpecula; assembly: GCF_011100635.1. Taxonomy (NCBI): domain Eukaryota; kingdom Metazoa; phylum Chordata; class Mammalia; order Diprotodontia; family Phalangeridae; genus Trichosurus; species Trichosurus vulpecula. The sequence continues at coordinate 122,204,971 of NC_050578.1, read as the reverse complement.
CTCGACTACTTTAACACACATGAAACAGAATCTGAAAGCACTATGACATAGAAGTTTTAACCCTTTCTATTGAATCTCTATATTAAAATTTTATTTTCTTCCCACTTTTTTCTTTGTCTACTTTTTTGCATGGTTGAATATAATTAGCAGTTATCTTAAAAACTATTTCAGAAGGAATATATTTGAGTTTTCTCTTTTAGTCAATGATGTATCCATAGAACAGCCTGTTTCTAAGTTCTTTTGCTTTCAACTCTCTCCCATTTTAGACAAATTAGACATTCACCATCTAATGGTCATTAGTTGGCTTTGAAGCATATGAATTAATTGACTTGAACATTTCAAACTTTTTTGATCTATTCTATTTTTACATGAATACTTTGATTTCTCTGACATGAAAAGGCTTACAGAGCAAGGAGATTCAGAAACTACTTTTATGATGCATTGTTTCAAAGAATATTATGAATGATGCTTAGAGATCTTTATTTTGTAGCAGGATCCTACTATATTATTTCTTCTATATAACTGCCTTGATAACATGAGAGAATCATTTTTCTAGTATTATAATTTATAGCTTAGATTTCCCTCAAATGAGAGCTCTTAAATCTACTCTCATGTCAGACAGATGATTAGCACCAGCATCATCATGGTTTTGAAGCGTAACTTAGAGGTCCTGGTCTTTTCACTACTAGACCAAAGTAGTGGACACACAACAAAGGTATTTAATTAAACAGGAAGAATGATATATAAAAATAAAGAACTTGTTCCAACCCATACGTAAGAGCAAATTCTCTCACACTACTGGTACGAACATAGTACATATATCCAATATATTTTATGGTCCTAGAACTTAGACCTGGCTGACACACTTCTCTTCTACCAAATCTGCTATTTGTGTTTTCCTGAATAGATCCTATTATTTGTAGGGCTGCTCACTCTACTCTTTTGCCACTTACTGTCACTTGGCTGGGATGCCTCTGTCACCTATTGACTGGATTTTCACTTATAAGTAAAGTATTGCCTCTAGAGAATCACAGCTCTTGAGGCTCTGTAGTCTAAGAATTATTTCAGCTCTTTGTTTAGTTAAAACTTTATAACTCCAGTGAGATTCATCCAGGTCACTTTTGTCTTTTGAACCTTTTTCCTAGCAATATCTCTCTTAGCTTGATATTTGGAATGAATGACTGTCCATCATATACTTGGTAGCTTACCTAACCCTATCCTTTTTGTCCTGGAGCTTCTCTTAGCAAAACTGGAAGTATCTGAGTGAATCTGCTGATGTCTCTCCTACATTTCTATATCTGGACTCAAATTGCAAATCTTTATTCTCAATGGAAGACAAATGCATTCTTTTGTTTATTAGACTCAAACTCCAGATCTGCCACTTGAGGAAGTCTGAGATTTTGAGCCTCTGTTTTTGCATCTGTAAGAAAAACATATGATTAATCATACTGGCACTGTATATATTTGTACAGAACAATCAGAGGTAATTGTGTAATTAAAGTACTATATAAATAGGTGTGATTCAATTCCCAAAGCTCTTTGCTATGAAATTCTACCCTGATCATTAGGACATCAATTCCTCATAACTGAATGAGGGATAAGGTAGGGATGGCAAGAGGGAAGAGAATGGAGCTTCCGTCTCTTCAAGTCTTTGGACTTGCTTTGTGTTCAAGAGTCTTTGTGAGCTTCAGACACTGAGCATATTGAACACATGTTAAAAATCTATTGAATTTGTATTATGTATTATTGTACATAGTGTTGTGAATTTTCCTTTCTTTTAGCAAGAAGTATAGGTACAGATGATTATAGAGTTGAACTGGTCCTACTTTGAGGATATCTGCTACAAAACATAAACGGATGATAGAGGTTTATATGTATGTATGTTTTATTTGCAAATTATTCCTAAAAAGAGATAGCTCCAAACATAGATAATTGAGTATTCCAGTAGATCAATATATTATTAAATGATCAACCTGAATGACTACCCTCTTGTTTCCAATCTACAAGAACAGACTTAGAAAGATATGATACCAATTCTCTAGTACGACATTCGAGAAAACTATTGAAACATCCATAAAAGAATAGAGAGGGAGAATCATAAAGCATAGATTGAAAAAAAAAACAGAAATAAACAAATTAACCAAAAGAATATTTACTGTTTCTGCCAGTCAAACCATTATTATGTTCTGCTATATTTTATACATGTATTCATGTATAAATTCATGTATAAAATATTCATGTACATGGTTGACATCATCATCTTCTGTTATGAAGAATAGTATCACTTTGACACAAGTACCTTTGAAATCTTCAGCTTTAGATTTGAACTCTCACCTTCACACCAATCCCATATTTCTAAGAGTCCACACAACATTCATGCTTGGGCATTTTACTATTTCTGTAAATTCCATTTCTTAAATTGAACTCAACATCTTCAAAAATTTAGCTTCTATACCAAAGCTCATATCTCTCTGTGACTAGGAAAAAAAATTCTTTCACTTTCTCACATAAGGAATATTTTGGTCCCTTCTCTCCCACCTTTAAAATTCAACATGTCACAAAATTATGTTGTATCATTTTCAAAATACAATTTAAGTTCATTTTCTCTCTTTCTACCCACTATCTATTACACTTCCTCATTACAGTAAACTTGAATGATTGTGACAGCCTGAACATTGGCACCTTTGATTCTAGTCCCAGTTGTTGCCAATCCATGTGAAATAGTAAACCAAATTATTTGACAGTTCTGCTTTCATTCCTTCCTATTGCTGATCTTGCTCATACATTAGCAATGGCTTCCCAGTACATAATGAATTGAATCCATAACCTACTGCCTGATTCTGAAATCTGGTCCTATCCCAGTTCCACTCAAACCATACAATCTTATTTTTTTCACATTATTCTAACGATTAGTCTTTGCTTTAATCTAGTTGTTGTATTCTCTGTACCCCAATAGACAACATGTTATTCTGGCCTAGATGCCTTTCATCATATTCTTCCATATCTCTGAATGTCCAGCTATCACCTCAAATTATATACTAAGTCATCTTGAGGAGAAATGAATCTTTCGTTGACTAGGGATCACTAGGTCTTGATATCAGTAGAGATCACTTTGGCCACTAGTGTCAAGGGCAATGCCACTCTTAGAAAACAGAGCTATAGACTGAGATCTGGAAAGACCCTTTTATGTCATTTAGTCCAGGGCCCTTGTTTTACAAATGACAACACTGACCCCCAGAGATGTCAAATTATTTGATCAAAGATACATAGGTATTAAGTGGTAGAAGCTGAATTTGAAGCAAGATTCTCTGATTCTCAAACCAGAAATCTTCACTCCATTCCATTTTGTCTCTCACTTTTCTAATATTATCTTCTCTTTTCCCTTTTCATTAATTTCTTTTTAAACTTCTAAAGTGTTGCTCAAATTCTGCCTTTATGGCTGCTTCTCCAAATATATCTCACACTGATCTCTACCTTCTCTCAACCCATTCATCCTTAATTTCACACAGTGAATTTTGGAGGTGAGGGAGAAGGGTCATTGTGCACACCATTTTTCATACCATCTATTCCTGAAAGAGAGTTGTCTCTTCCCATGTAGGTAGATGCTCACAGTTCAGGGCAGCTATATCTCCACAATGGTGGTATGGGAGGAACTGTTAGCAATGAGTGGTCTTCCTGCTCAACATTCTACTTTGGTCAACACATTGCTTACAAAAAGGAGATTCACACTAATGTAAAGGATGAACTTTCTTCAACAAAGAAAATGTTATTTTTTTAATTAAAGTACTGCAACTCAATCAATTCCTAGGATGGTAAAAGCAGTGCAGTAAAAGCAGTGAGAGTTCTGACCATAAAGAGGTCAAATGTGATTTCAAGCCCTGTCTCTGACACTTTTGAGCCTATGAGATCTTGGACTTGGGAGATTCTGCCCAAGACTTGAATCTCAATTTTCACACTTATAAAACAGGATATATTGACTACCTCACAGACCTTTTGTGAGGAACAAATGAGTCAATATATGTGAGAGTCTTTTATAACCATAAAATATTATTCCTGAAAGAGGTCTCTTTACCTCTTTGAGAATAAACAACAATAGCACTTAGACCGGACCTGTTAGTAGTAGGAATTGAAGCACACAATAATAAAGGCCAAAGACTTTGCAAGTCGGTTAGACATGAACTTCCACTTTAATTTGAACAAATATATACCTTTTCACAAGGGCAAATCATACCTACGTATCTATCTATGCAAGTACTGCCAAACATTTTTGACCATTTAGAAAATTCTGTGTACTATTGTGAGCATATCACTCTTCTGTTTGAGAAGTATCAATGGTGTTCTCTTGTCTCTAGGGACAAATTATAAAATTATCTTAGATTTTGAAGCACTTCATAATCAAGCTCCAATCTAATTTTCTGGGTTTTTAAAAATATTTAACTTTCCTACACTCATTCTATCTGATAACTAAACTGTCCTACTAGTTGTTCCCTAAATTCAGGATCCCTTTTGCCATCTCCATATCATTATTGTCTAGAATATCCTGCCTATTCAACTTGGTATCTTATACTCCTTAAGTTCCTTTATAGCAAGAATAAGGTTCAACTTTCCACATGAAATTTTGCTTGAGCCTTCCAGCTGGTATTGCTTTTTTTTCTCTTCCACAATTACTTTGTATTTATATCTGTCTATCTCTCCTTTCCCTAGAGGAATGTAAACTCCTTTAGGGCTAGCAATCCTTTGTTCTTGTACTTGTATGATGCCTAGCTAGGAGCTTTGGCAAAACAAGTGCTTAGTAAATACTTATTGAATTGCATTCTTGTGACTTTATTTCCTTCCCTCTTTGCAAATGACTGTTACACAACATAATATGTTGTTGTATAGAGTGATAAATGAAGGCAAATCTTTTATGTTGGACAGTTTAATTCAGGCCATTCTATATGATGCTAAACTTCAAAAGTTGCTATTCCCCTCTGCCTCAAAAAAGACTCCTTATCTTCTAGTATTATATCTCTATTAATCATAAATGTAGCTAAATCTTTTAAAAGTGATTTCCATTTTTATTCTTCCATCACTGCTGGAAGTAATGAGTCTCATAAGCTTACTCCATGTAAAGTTGTACAGTTAATGAGAATGGTCCTTGGAATTCTACAACAGAATTAAGCTTGTATATTGTGGATTTTTGACCTTGGCAAGATTACAACTTGTCAGATTCTGTCTAATAAATCAAACACAGACAGATTTATTATTGAAAATAGAACTACAGCTTTCCAAGAAAAATGGGATTGTGATATGCATTTGTTTGGGTCTGAGACCACTACTCACATTAAACATAGACAGAGACCATTGTTGAGAACAGGCAAAAAGGAATTTTATTGCTTTCTAATGAGAAAGGATGCCACCCAAGTGGTACAGGTTGGGGTGTTTTAATTATGTTTTACATTTCTTCAGTCTGAATAAATGGGACCATCCCCTGAACAGAGTACAGGAGAGTACAAAGGACTAAGATGGATACCAGTGCATTTATTAACTCCTCCTTTGAATCTCCCGCCAGGCTCTTCATTGGCCAGATACAACCCCCTGACTGCCTATGACATGCCCTCCTCAAATGCCTCCTTTCAGCATTCATACAACTCCCTAACCTTTCACCCCAGAGCTTTGATTAGAACTAGCTCTAACCAGTCACCTGACTTACATTCTGCTAAAGCTGGGGGTGGAGGGGGAGGAAGAGGAGTGCTTTTAACCCTGTGGGAAAAAAAACTGCCACCCCATTTCTTATACATTGATCTTACCAGGTAAATTTTATCTAAAAAGAATAAAGTTATTCTATCAGATCCTCATTTTGCATGAGAGATACAGGTGTAATACAAAAGAAACATTTACATGAGAAAAAAATAGCTATAAGAAGACAATAGCAAGGTCCACCCGTTTGTTCGTTTTCTTTCTAGTGTTTCTATCCATAGACAGGACCATAAACAGGATGTGAACTGGAGATTAGGGGTAAACAATCTCATTCAGCATCAACAGAGACTATGAAGCTTAAATGGAGGAAAGGTTATTAATTGAACACCCTTACTAATGAATGAGCTAGTATATTAGCTTAGTTGTGAAGACAATAAGACACTTACTGGAGATAGAGGATGTCCGATCAAATACCAGAAGCGAGAGGTAGGTTTTATACCAGAGGTGTGAATTAACATCAAGATTATGAAAGTTTAGAGAGGAAGCAAAGTGATGTGGTCTGGGATAAGACAGATGATCCAAAAGGATGAGGAGAAATAGGGTTTACCTTCAATTTGCGTTGCATGGAACGTCAACACTAAGGCTGCTAAGACAATCTTTCTAAAGCCCAGGCCTAACCATGCCACTTGTCTACTTAAGGACTTTCTCTGGCTTTCTATTAAAACATAAACCCCCTGGATTGATAGTTACCAACTGGCTTCAGTCAACTTTGCCATACTTAGTATCTATCTCTTAACCCTCTTGTTTCATTTTACATTCCAGTCAAGCTATCCAACTTTCTATGTTCCAATTTTATCAATTACCTGCAGTGGTACCCTTTGAGAAGCTATTCCCCAGGGCTAGAATTTTCTCTCTTCATTTCATCTTTCTACAATCCTTCCTCCAGGGTTCAACTGATGCATGACCTCCTTTGAGAAGCCTTTCCTGACTCCTCACCTCACCACCCTTCCTTGTCTCTCATCTTATGTTGAGTCACATTTATTTATCAGTTTACACAAGCCATCATTTCATAGCTAGAAGAGTAATGTATACAGCAGAGATTTAATAGATGCTTGTGGTTTGAGTTAAAATGAATTGGTCCAACATCCTATAAAACTCATTAGAGATCCAGAAAAAAAATTCCCATGAGAAAGAAGATAAAATGTTTCCAAAAAAGATTTCAGGTTTTTCTCTATACCAAAAAAAACCAAACCCAAAACATCCTTCCTCAAATCTCTTTCTAACATGCAGGAAGTGCTCCTGCAGCAATTTCCACTACTTTGGGTTCTTTCATCCAGCTAAGGGAGGAGTTAGACTTTTGCCTGGAGGCATTGAATCCCCTCTACTGTAATACAAAATACCACTTAGCCTTCTAAGCATTTCGGCACAGCATTCAGGAAGCTCTCTCTCTTTGCTTAGCATTCCAAAATAGTTTTAGGTGGGATGCGATGTAATTTAAATACAGAGAAAAATTGATGTTTTTAAAGCTATCAAAAGCAAATAACTCTGATTTATAGAATTGTTATCAACATTCACAAGAAAAAAATAATATTTTACCCCAGGGGATATAAAGACATGACCAAAAGAAGAGGTGATGAATGTCCTTCAAGATTGCATATTGAAAGGAATATTATCTATGAAATGGGCATGTAGTAGGTAGGAAACGAGGTGCTGGACCTAGCTTAAACTGCTCACAAACGCAATTGTCGAATCTTCAGTGTGAGTGCTTGCATCACAGAAATCACAAACCATTTAAAAAAAACAGGGCTTGATTTACTATTTTCTTGATTTTTTAAACTTTAGAAAATATGAATACTACAGATTAAAGATGAAACTTAAATACGTATATCCCCTGAGAGAGTTCATTTATTAAACATTTATCTTGACACATCTATATTTTGCTCTATAACTATTTCTTAATGTTAGCAGGAGTACAATAAAAATATTAGAAAATGAAGTCATAAAACTGGAGTCAAAGTAACTGTATTACTGTATACTACTACTACTACTACCACCACCACCAGCAGCAGCAGCAGCAGGCATTTGTTTAGAGTTTTTACATTTGCAAAAGGCTTAACAACCATTAACTCTTTTGAGCCTCACAATACTCCTGCGAATTTTGTTGCTGTTTTGTCATTTTCCATCTTGCCTAAATCTTTATTACTCCATTTGTGTTTTACTTGGTAACAATACTGGATACTGAAGAGGCTTGTCATTTCCTTTTCCAGCTCACTTTACAGATGGAGAAAATGAGGCAAACAGGGTTAAGTGACTAACTCAGGGACACACAGCTAGTATCAGAGGCTGGATTTGAACTCAGGTCCTCCTGACTCCAGAGGAGGCACTCTGTCTACTACATCACCTGGCTGCCCCACCCCTATGGATAAGCCCAGTAAGTCTAGAGTGAAAATTTCTCTACTAACATATACTAGGGAAAGAGGGAATAAACATTTACTAAACACCTAATATATGCCAAAAATATGCCTTACAAATATTATCTTCATATGAGGCACTATAATTAATTTCACTTTACAGTTAAGAGAACTAAGTCAGACAGAGGTTAAGTGACTTTCCCAAGGGCATAGCTAATTTCTAAAGCTGGATTTGAACTCAAGTCTTCCTGACCACAGGGTTATTACACTACTCACATTGTCACACTAGCTGTGTGCCTTTGGTCAAGTCATTTGCTTCTCTATCATACTCATGCACACACATACATATATGGATATGTGTGTGTGTGTGTGTGTGTGTGTGTAGTTATTGTGAGAATCAAAGGGGATAATCAGTACCAAACTCTGTGAAAACTTTTAAGTGTTATATAAATTTCAGCTCTTACACTGTCAAAACAGCTGCTGGATGGACCAACGTACTAGGAACAAAATTGGATACAGTCATGATGCAGAATTCAAGAAATCCAGCACTTATTCAGTATATGCAAGAAACTGAAACTTGATATTACAACTACAGACTGTCTGAAGGTAGTTTTATTCCACCTTTATATATACTGTCAGAACATATAAAGAAATATTTCCCCTGAGGTATGATCGTTAAGGATGCTTAGTAACTAAAAGAACACATGCAGCTTTGGGAGATATAATTTCTTATACACCTATTTTTTTCCAGGGGAAGAAAAAAATGAAATGGTGTTATTTGTTTAATATTTAGGGATTTTTAATGTGATATTTATTTATGATAGAGATGGAAAAAAGTATCCTTTTTATTAGACCTTTGAGAATAAGATAACTTTTTCTACCTTATTTGACCTTCCTTTCCACTGAAATAATGCTAAAAGTAAAATCATTTAGGGGCAGAGGTAGAGCTGAGAGGTTGTCCCATTCTATTCTATGAAAATGACTTTTATTTATTTTACCATTATTTTTCATATTTTGAGCAAACCTTTTTTCTAGGATCAGAAATTATGGACGTTAGAATAATCTAACTTCTTAGGCCCAGGCATAGCATGCTGACACCTGGCTTTCCTGAGAGGATTCTGGATTCTACAAAGCTGATGTCTCATTAGAAAACTTCCCGAAAGTCTACTTGGAGTGATTTCACATCAGGTAATTAACCCGGCAGGGTTGGAACATCAATTTTAAAAGCAGGCTATGTATATACATATATATGTATGTATGTATGTATATATATGTGTATATATATACATATACATATATATATATACACATATATATATATAATTTTATATGAGCTGCGCTAACTTGGGTTATCATATGTAAAATATTTCTTTGGAGATTTATGTTCAAAATAGCATTTTGTTCTCTTTTATCATACAATCATTTATAATTTCCTTTTCCAATATTTTTGAACTTTTACAGAATATTGCTTTTGGAATTGCTATTGAAATATAGGATAGTTAAATATATGTTTTCTTTTCTTCCTGTTATATTTTACCTAAGGAGTTATTATTATTATCATTATCAGCAAAGTTAGCTCTTAAGTCCTGAAAACTATCTACATAATTGCATTTTTCATCTGCTCATGTAATCAATAAACCTACCATAGCTATACATCTTAGTGATAGGAAATTAATGGTTGCTCAAACTGTAAGAAACAACAGGCCAATGGGATTCTGACCAAGTGTGCTGACACACAGTTATTTCTTCCTTATCAGAGCACACTTCTGTTTCTTCATACACTTCCAGAAGTGAATTCTATTCTATACATTACCTCATGGTCATTTCAAGATATAGAATTTAGCTTGCCCCATGAAACATTCCATCTATCCTTTTCCTGTCATGCTACTATGTTTTTCCTCTTTTGCCATCATACTGTCCCATGCCTCACTGCAGACTTCATTTCTTTATTTTGTAAAATCAACCTTCTCATGTATTACACTTCTTCATACTGGTTCTTCCCAGGTATAAAACCTAGCTTTCATGCCCATGACAACACTTCAAGTATTTGAAGTATACTATGTCCCATATATTTCTCCTCTTTGTCATACTAAATGATATAGATATCTCAGTGATTGTTGTGGTCTTTTTGAAGTTTGACTTTCTATAGTACAACCATATTAGATTTATCCTCAAAGATGAAAGAACCCAAGAAGATTAAAAGAAAAAGTCTTCTGAAATCTCTTTCCCTTCCTCCCTCCAAAAATACCATATCACCTTTGTCTGTTCTTTCTGTCTGTCAAAGAGATGTTTTTTTTTCTATTTTTTCTGCCTTGAAGATCTACTTCCCCACAAACTGGCGCTGTACTATATCCAGTTTCTTTCTTCCTTCAAATCTGAGAGAATGCCAGATAGCATTGTAGCTGATTCCAGTTTTTCCATGGTTGGGCAAGAAAAAGCTTAAGACCATATGGTAAGAGAAAGCAGAAAAAATGACTGGCTTTCCCATTCCTGTCTGTGCCTGTTATAGTCCTAAATAGAGCATTATCTTCCAGTCTGATTTTATCTCCTGGCAGCTGCCAGGGTCTGCCACCAATACACATAACAGAATGGAAATGGAATTGGGGCTGAATCACAGTTGGAAGATATCTTCTGAAGTCTAAAATGCAAAATGTCTTGGATCAAAACTTGATCTCTCCTAAATGTTTATGGCTGTGGTTTCCAAATGAGGTTACCCTAGTATATCTTTGCCCATTCAAATTCTAACTCCATTTCCCAGTGCCACTGCTCTTTCCCCCGCCTGTTGTATTCCTATTATCAAATCCTTTAAGTATCCCCCCGTTATTTCTTATAGAGAATTAAAATCTTTTTTTCTGTCATTTAAAGACTTCTTCAAGATCAGAAAGTTTGTTTTCCTGGTGATTATTCTCTATGGGCATTATCATCTCTCCTTATTCCACCACAATCTACTCCCCAATTCCTGACTAGTTTTCTGTTAAGTTTTGTGTATTCTCTTTTAAATAAATTTTTTTTATTTATATCTGTGTTATTCACATGACCCAAATCTCCTCCAGCATGACTTCTCCTCCTTCCTGCAAGAAAGCCATCTCATGTAACAAGACCTATTAAAAATATAGAATATTGGGAGAGAAAAAATTCACAGATCCAATTAATAAACCAAAAAAGGAATTATGATGATATATGCAGTGTTCCACAAATATAAACACTTCAGCTGTCCTCTGTCTTCTTCTTCATCATCTTTGGGACCAAGTTTGTTCTTTGTTCTTTTGTAAGATTCATCTTCCATTGCTTTCTGGTTGTTGTTGTTTCCATTCATGGTGATGCAGTCATTATGCAAAGATTGCAAACTTCTTTTCTTTTTAATTAACATTTTTTATTTTTAGTTTACAACACTCAGTTCCACATGATTTTGATTTCCAGATTTTCTATCCTCCCTTCCCCCCTCCCTCCCCAAGACAGCATGGAATCTGATATATCTTCTACATACAACTTTGCATTGAACTTATTTACACAATAGTCAAGTTGTGAAGAAGAATTATGACCAATGGAATGAATGAGGAGAAAGAAGAAACAAAACAAACAAAAAAAAAAACAAAAACAAAAACAAAAGAGAAAAAAAAACAAAAGAAAGGAGCGCAAATAGTTTGCCTCAATCTGCATTCGGTCTCCATAGTTTTTTTCTCTGGATGTAGACAGCTCTCTCCCTCATGAGTCCTTTGGAGTTGTCTTTGAACCTTGTATTGCTGAGAAGGGCAAGGTCTATCAAATTTAGTCATCACAGAATCCATGTATCTGTGGTTGTATATAATGTTCTAGTTCTGCTCTGCTCACTTAGCATTATATTGTATAGGTTTTTCCAGGTTATTATGAAGTCTGTATCTTCCCCATTTATTATAGCACAATAGTATTCCATTACATTCATATACCACAACTTGTTCAGCCATTCCCCAACAGATGGACATCCCCCTGATTTCCAGTTCTTTGCTACCACAAAAAAGAGCTGCTATAAATATTTTTTTTACATACAGGTCCCTTTACCTCCTGTGTGATCTCTTTGGGATACAACCCCAGAAGTTGTATTGCTGGGTCAAAGGATATGAACATTTTTATAGCCCTTTGGGCATAGTACCAAATTGCTCTCCAGAATGGCTGGACCAGTTCACAACTCCACCAGCAATGTAACAGCATCCTAATTTTCCCACATCCTGTCCAGCATTTATCATTTTCCTGTTTTGTCATTTTAGCCAATCTGACAGGAGAGATGTGGTACCTAAGAGCTGTTCTGATCTGCATTTCTCTAATCAGTAGTATCTAGAGCACCTTTTCATATGCCTATAGATATCTTTAAGATTACATGCTTCTTTCAGCAATTCATGCATCTTTTCACATCTGCCCTGTTTATGCTATTTTTTCTTACAACCCAGTGATATTCTATCAGATTTGTGCATGGCAATGTGTTAGCACTTCAGTATTTTGGTGTCTACTGAGTTTCCAGTTCTTTGCTACCACAAAAATTGTTGCTACCAATATTGTGGCAAAACAAGCTCCCCCTTTTTTAATCAGTGACCTTCTTGAAGTATATGACTACTGGTAGAATCTCATGATTAAATCATATTTATATTTTTGTCTCTTTATTTGCTAATTTTATACTAGTTTCCCAAATGACTGTATTTATTTTCAGCTCCACCAGCCAAATAAAAACATGCCTACCTTTTCTCAACTCTTTCCACTCTCACCTCCTAAAAATGGCCATTCTCATATTTTGCCATTTTTTGGTAATTATCTGGATATAGAGTGAAAACTCAAAGGTTTTTGAATTGCATTCTCTTATCACTAGTGATTCAGAATAGGTGGCACAGAGGACAAAGAGTTGGGCACAGAGTTAGGAAGAACTGAATTCAAATTTAGATACAAACGTTTTCTGTGTGACATTGGGCATGTCCTTTAACCTCTGTTTGTCTCTGGCTCCTCATCAATTTGATGGAGATTGAAATACTTCCCCCTTTTCATGGTAGTTGTAAGGCTAAATGAGGTAATATTTGTAAAGTGCTTTGCAACCATGTTCTATACAAGTGTTAGCAATTATAGTTAATACTCTGCACTTCTCTTATTAAGAAATGTTTGTTCATGGCTTGTAATCGCTTATCTAGTAAGGAATGTCTTTGATCTATATTCTATACATATCCAAGATATACATACATAGATAGATATTACAAACATATCCAATATGCATATACATGTGTGTGTATCCAAGATATATAGATAGATAAACATATAAACATATATGTGTATGCATTTATACATATACACATATGTGTACATATCTATGTATAAACACACATGCACACAAAGATCAGCTAGAGATTTGAGGAATCAGGAGATCAGGAGAGAGAACAGCATGGATAAATAGAACTAAGAAATATTATCTTTATATAGAAGATAGGAGCTGATGAGCTCACCAAGGAAAATAGTACAGAGAGAGCACAATAGCACTTTGGGAGATATCCACAGTTAGCTGTCTCAATAAATACTCAGCATAGAAGAATCCCCCACACTCACCACCCTTACTTAGTCTTCCAAACCTTCTCTTTGGAGGAATAATGTAATAATCACGGTGTGATGTGGATGTGTTGTCAATAATATGGATAGGGCGATCAATTTTACATTATAGCAAGGCATGGTTTACAGTAGGCCTGCCTTTTTACCACTGTATGTGGCATTACTTGCACTTTTGCCACTGACTGGCTGCTATTATGAGTCAATCTCTTGTCTTCTGTATCTGAGGCCCTTGAAGCCTCAATCTCATCATTTTCCTCATTGGCCAGGGTCGACTATTAACTCCTGTGCAGGGGCAGGACAACTTCTACTCAAGAGCCTTAACTCTTCTGATCTATGATTTAAATCCATGCCATCAAATTTTTTAAAAGGGGGCTTTTTTGAAATTTCAGTCTGTGTATGCCTATATCCTTCCAAAAGCACAGGTAAAAAATCTAGTATTTATATTAGATGGAGATTTTCAGGGACCTGAGGTTCTTTAACTTCTTTTGGGGATTATTTTTTTTTTAAATTTGGACTCTTATTTCAGCAAAACTAAAACTATGAATGACTTCTTATGATTGCCTTGCAGTGGCTGGCAGGATGCTGGCATGTTCCTTGGATCCAAGGAAAGACTTTATCTGTCAATCAGTTAGTCAATACATGTTTATTAAGCACAAACTCTCTGCCATGCATTGCGGTAAGAGCTGGGGATACAAAAAGGGGCAAAAGATATTTCTTGCCCCCAAGGAACTCACAATCTAATTTCAAAAATAAAATCAAAACCAACCAACCAAAGAAAAACCAGCCCAACTTCTCTTACATAACTTATAAGATCTGTTTCTAGGTTTCTTATGATTTAATATTGACATGAATGCTTTCACATTTTCAGTACATTTGAGGTATGTGGTTGGTTTGTTAGCTGTGGTACTCAGTGCTGCAGCATTTCTTCAGGTGTATGTTATTATCCCAAGGTGTCACAACATAGTGGAGGTCCCCTCACCTTAACTCCTGTGTCACATTGATCATCTTGATGGGTTCCATTAGAGACATCCTCCTTTAAGAAACAGTTGCATCTTGTTAACCATTGTGCTAAATTAGTCAATCAATGATATCATTGAAATGTAATTTACCATTCTTTTAGAGTTCCTATGAGGCCTTCACAGATATCATAAGGGTTTTAAAATAATGAAGTTTCCAGACTCTCTTGGTCTTTCGTTTTAATTCAGTATAGATTTTGAAATGCAGCTATACAAGTGGTAAATTCTATGAAACTATGACAAAAGAGATATACATATTATAATTTTAATCTATAGTTCTCTAAAAGCAGAAATTAATAAGTAGGAAGGCATTTAATCTTTGAGGAAGTACGGAAATTCATTGGGGGTACAGGTCTAACTTCCATATGAAAATAAATATCATGATACAGATTCACCATCAGTAAGGAATGTACTTTTGAATTATTGTTATTATTATTATATTACTATGAAATGGACATTAATTCATGATGAGTCAGTTACACAAATCCCTAATTCCCTAGGGTTAGCCCTTCAGTCTCTGACAATGGAGTAAAATATATTTAATTAGCCCTTTAAGATATTTAAATTATAATTTTGGCCTAAGATACTATGTTGTGTATCCAATTGGTTTGGGTGACCAGACAAAAATAAGAGTAGAAAAAAAAAAGAAAAGAAAGAAAAGGTGAAAAAAGGATGATAGCTAAATATTATGTTTTTTTTTTTAAATATTGCAACAATGGGAAGATTCCCTTATGTGATCTCCACTTTTAGAGAATCTGGTCACATGTATATAAATTTTTTTAAAAAATATGTAAGCCCATTTGAAGGTTTTAAAATTAGACTATTGAACTACATATTCTAGCAGCTAAAAAATGATTAATGGGGCTCAATCGACGACTTATTTTTCATTATGCAATGTATTTTGAATATGCCTTTTGTCTTCAAGATTATATTTTTATTAATGGCTGCATGGCACAACAGGATAAATACTGAATTTGATTTGAACAACCAAAGACCTGGGTTTGAGTCTTGGTATGTTATTTGTATTTTGATGATTAAATATATAATTGAACTTTGATGATCTTTTTTCCTCTCATCTTTAAAGTAGGGGAAAGTAATCCTTGTACTAACTCTTCTTAGGGGTACCATTTTTATTGGGCTTCCCCAACGTGGGGTGGGGTAAGGGAGGACAAGCCTAGACATTCTTCAAATCTTGCCTCTGACGCATAAGAGCAGTGGGAACCTGGGCAACTCCCAGTGCTCAAAATGATTCTTCAATACTACAGATTAAGAAAATATACAGATTTATGCATTGACAAAGGGGAATTTCGCCACCTTGAAATTCTCTGTACCACTGAAATAGGAAGTCCAGTCCTTATCCCTATCCGAATTCCCCCAATCTATTCTTTCATTTTCTCCCCCCACTTAATTTGCTTATTTAGTTCACCAATCATTTACAGGTTAACTTTTAGGTACAGTAACCTAAAATTGTCTTCCAATTGCTTAGACAATGAGCTACCCATCATTGAAAGCCTTCAAGTGTAAGTCTCCTTTGATACTTGTACAAAGGATTCCTGTGCAGTACAGATTTTTTGGATCAGAGCTTAGAACTAGAAAGGACCTTAGGAAGCATCATCTAACCCCTTCATTTGAGAGATTAGAAAACTGAAATCTAGCTTGATTAAGTGATTTGCTAAGGCTATGTAAGCAATACGCATCAGATCCCAGTATCTTTCCATTGTACTAATAGAAATGTAGATTTTATAAATAGAATGAATCTTAGAATCTATCATCCCATTTTAAAGATGAAGAACCTGAGGATCACAGAGATTTAGTGACTTACTTAAGGTAACACAAGTTAGATTATGTTATCTAAATGTAGATTACAACTCTTAAGAGCCTTTGAGTCTAGGGACATGACTAAAAAAGCCTTTTCTTTTTTAAATAGCTTTTTATTTTTTTTCCCCAATTACATATAAAGCTAGTTTTCAACATTCACTTTGATAAGATTTAGAGTTCCAATTTTTTTCTCCCTCTTTCTTTCCCCTTCCCTCCTCCCCAAGACAATAAAGCAATCTTATATAGGCTATACAGGTGCAGTCATATTAAAAATATTTCAACATTATTAATATTTTGAAAGAATAATCAGAACACAATGAAAAAAAAACTTGAAAAAGAAAAAAAAGAAGAGAAAATAGTATATTCCATCTACACTCAGACTCCATAGTTCTTTCTTTGGATATGGATAACATTTTCCATCATGAGTCTTTTGGAGTTGTCTTAGATCATTGTATTGCTGAGAATAGCCATGTCTATCAAAGTTGACCATTGCACAATGTTGCTGTTACTGTTTACAAAGTTCTTCTGGTTCCGCTCATTTCACTCCACGGCAGTTCACGTAAGTCTTTTAAAGTTTTTCTGAATCTGCCTTCATATCATTTCTTACGGCACAATATCATTCCATTATATTCATATACCACAATCCATTCAACCATTCCCCACTTGATGAATGTCCCCTCAATTTCAGTTCTTGGCCACCACAAAAGAGAACTGTTATAAACATTTTTGTGCATGTGGGTCCTTTTCCCTTTTTCATGGTCTCTTTTGGATATAGAAATAGTAGTGGTAGGTCTCCATTAAAAGATATGCACTGTTTTATAGCCCTTTGAGCATAGTTCCAAATGGCTCTCCAAAATTGTTGGATCAGTTCACAACTCCACCAACAATGCATTAGCGTTTCAATTTTCCCATGTCTTCTTCAACATTTATCGTTTTCCTTTTCTGTCAAGTTAGCCAATCTGATAGGAATGAGGTGGTACCTCAGAGTTGTTTTAATTTGCATTTCTCTAATTGATATTGATTTAGAGCATTTTTCCATATGAGTGTAGATAACTTTAATATCTTCATCTGAAAATTACCTGTTAACATCCTTTGACCATTTGCCAATTGAAGAACGATGTGTATTCTTATAAATTTGAGTCAGTTCCCTCTATATTTGAGGAATAAGAGCTTTATCAGAAACACTGGCTATGAAAATTGTTTCACAGCTTTCTGTTTCCCTTCTAATCTTGGTTGTATTGGCTTTGTTTGTGAAAACATTTTAATTTAATGTAATCAGAATTATCCATTTTGCATTTCATACTGTTCTCTTTCTTTTGTTTGGTTACAAATTCTTCATTTCTCCATATATCTGACAGGTAAACTATTCCTTCCTCTCCTAATTGGCTTATGGTTTCAACCTTTATGTCTAAATCATGTACCCATTTTGACCTTATGTTGGTATACATGTGTTGGTCTATGCCTAGTTTCTGCCATATTACTTTCTAATTTTCCCAGCAGTATTTTTGTGAAATAGTGAGTTCTCATCCCAGAAGCTAGTCAAAAAGATTTTTCTACTTGTAAGTCACTATGTATCTATGTGTACTTCATCACAAGATCACATATTTTAGATTTAGGAGGAAGTTAAATACCATACTCTGTACTTTCCCTAATACATATATGAAAATGGAAGTCCAAAAACAAATGGAAGATACTGTGACTTCTCAGAACAGCAGAATATCAGATAGGTAGGTACTCCAGATTGACTTAGTCTAACATATACCTGACAAAACTTGTTCTCCTCTGCAACATACTCATTGAATGGCTAGATAAATTTCATTGAAGATCATCTGTGGGCTCAAATCTAATACTTCTTTAAGGAATCCATCTTACTTGAATAGTTATTCTTATTCTTTTTAAGAAAAAAAAATTTCCTTGTATCCAAAAGTAGCAGTAGTAGTAGTAGTAGTAGTAGTAGTAGTAGTAGTAGTAATATGATTTTTATTCAGCAAAGGTCATTGTAAGTTGGGTCTGGATTATATGCCCTTATTATGAGCACACAAATCCATATGACAATATGGACCATCCCAAAATCCACATGCTCAGAGTTCCCAAATACTTCTTTTTTGTTACTCCAAGTACATGTCAATTCTTTGCTTGGATTTTTTAGGCATGATAGAGTTCCTGACTGCCTCCTGCCATGTATTGTAGCCACCATAGAAAGGAACTGGCATTTTAGAAAATGTGGTGAACCTTGAATGGTCTCTTGAGCATCCCCTACCCTATGGACTGGAAGACCACATATAACTCATGTGTTTAAAATGTATAACTTCAGCTTGGCCTTCTTGATTTCAACTTTCTATGCAATAGGCAATGCAGTCATTGAAAGATTGTGAGCCTCAACATTCTAATCTGTAATGTGGGTAAGATCATCCTTGTCCTAACTGATTCTCATGGTTCCTACTTTTATTGGACTTCCCACCAAGGAGGTAATAACCAAGTCCTGGAATTCAAGTCCTGCTTCCAACACATGCTGTTATGGGCCCTTTCACTCAGCTTTGGTTCTGTAGAGCAAGGGAATGAAGGATAGGCTCTTTAAGGTGATGCTTAAGCACCTAACTAGGAAAAGAAAATCAGAGAAGACAAGGCCTGCAGAGGCTCAGGCAATTCTATTTAAGTCAATGTTAAATTTGGGGCTACAGGGGAGAGGAAATGAATATACCAATCATAGCCCTACCCACACCTCTGTATAAGAGAGTCAAAGAGAGTATAAGTCTTGCCACATGGGAAAGTCAAAGGCAAGAAGGAGAGCCAGAAATTGTTTTTTAGAATTTTTTGTTTTGTTACATTATTATCTCGACATAAACAAAAGTAGCTAGATATGTATCCTCCCCAAAGAGTTCAAGAAATGAATCACCATGTCTTCAGATTACAAATAATTTTGTGGAGAATTCTGGGTTTATGCTTTCTGTGGTGGCCTCCATAGACTACTTAACTTGTGATACATTAATATTTATAATCACTCATATGTTTGAAAATATTTTAATACTGAGTTTTTATATCTCAATAAGCAGTGTCAAGTGACCTCAGGAGGGGATTAAATACCCACATTTTTAAAAAATGTTGTCAGTGAATGTACCCTCTCCCACCTCCTACCCATACCATCTACTTTTCAGTTACAAGGTAGGAAGTGTATTCTTAACTAAATAAGTATAGAAACAATAACAAAAGGTATACAAAATAATGTTCATTGCATTAGATTGAAATTCTGTGCAAATAAAACTAGGAGAAGAAAAGAGGTCAAATAAATAAAAAAAAGTCTGTATAATAAATTTCTAGAGAAGGGTATGGCATCCAAGATGAGATAGAAAGATGATGAATACATAAATAGATAGATCTATACATCATTCTCTAATAGATATTTGGACAAATATCATGAACAAATAGTTCTCAAAATATTTGCAAACTACTAATGATCATATAAAAAGATTGCTACAGAATACTAGAATCCTAATCTTTACCTTTCAGTCAGAAAATCAGTCATTAGTGATGACTAAAGGTAGAAATGGTCAACTTTGGGCTTGTTGTGGGAAAATGGGCACATTAGTGCTTCGCTGTTGGAGCTGATAATTAGTACAACAATTTTGGAAAACTATTTCCCATTATGCAATGAAAATAATTAAAATCTTTATACCCCTTCACCCAGAAATTTCACTACTAAGCTTATATTCCAAGGAGGTAATTGACAAGAAGAAACCCTCTCTATTTATACCACAATATGTTTTTGGAAAGAACTAAAAGCGATGTAGATGTCCATCGATTAGGTAAAGGCTAAATAAATTTTGGTACATGAATATAATGAAATAATACTGTACCATAAGAAAGAACTAATAGGAGGAATACAGAGAAGCATGGAAAGCCTCAGAAGAACTGTTAGAGTGAAACAAAGCCAAGAAAACAATATATACAATGATTCCAACAAAGAAAATTATAAGACCAATATCCAAGAGTGAATACTTCAAAATTAGAAAGAAGATCATGCCTCCAAAGAAGGCTTATGAGAAGAATCCCCCATTCACTAGTGTTGAACACTGCCTTTATTTTCATATATTGATCTTTTTGCTGATTTATTCTCTTCTTCCCTCTTTTTCTTTAAACATAATATTTGTTATATTAGATTGCTGTCTAGGAGGGGAGAAGAAGAGGGATTAGGAGAGAAACTTTTGACAATGTATAACCAAAATTATATCCTAAAATATGTGAAAATATTTAATCTAGAACTCCTCAGTTCTCTCATCTATAAAATGAAGACTGCCTTTCTGATTTTGATTTCGAGTTGTATGATTAATTATTGTACGTTGGGAAATAGAGGACAAGGGGAACAATATTTGTATAGAGCAAATATGACAACAACAACAACATCCAACCTGACTCATCTACTAGCTAGGAAAGTCATGTAATGATTTAAGGCAAATGTTGAAGCAAATAGGACATTGAACGTCAAGTCAGGAGTATTTGGGCCCAAACCCTTACCCCTATGCTTAGTAGGTTTATGATTCATTTCATACCCCCTTTTCTCTCTGTGCCTATAGTTTGAACCAGATAGCTCCTGTGGTCCTTTTCATCTCCAAATCTATGATCTTATAAATTTGTGAATTAATATCTTTGGGTCTCAGTTCACTCTCTATGATATAAGATGTTTTAATTAGAAGATCTCCAAGGTCCCTTCAATTTTATAATCGTTTAAATCATAGAATCACACAATTTTAAAACCAAGAGACAATCATACTGAAACAAAATGTAGCAAATTCTTTGTATAACATTCAACTCATTTTAAAACACATTGATTAGACACCTACTACAGACTAGGCACCAGAGACACTAAGGTAGTAAAGAAACATTCCTTTCAAGAAGTTTTGGTTCAACAGGACAAAAGGTTACATTCCCACAGTAGGTCAACTGACCTCTGATTTAGTCATGTGAGATGAGGGTTTGGAATTTGAATATAGTTAGATATTCCCTCCCAAATAATGTCCTATACAATTAACTGTGTGGCTCCATATAAGTCACTTTACCTCTGTTACCCTCAGTTCCTTATATGTAATAATAGTGACTACTTTACAAAACTGTGGTAAAGACCAAATAAGAAAATGCAAGTAAAATAAAATCTAAAAATGAACTGTTGATAGAGAGGTGATAGAGGCTCATGCTTTCCTGACCAAGATCATAAAACTAGTACGTCTTTTTGGGCATGAGTTGGACCTAGGCATTTTGGACTCGAAATCAATCACTCAATCTACTATACTACTATATCACACAAACACAAATCAAATCAAACTTTAAAAATACATATTTTTCAAGCTCATTAAATTTTTATGGAAGATTATTTTTACTCTCAGATTTTATGCACCTTGGAGAATAAAAGCTCCAATAAAAAAAATAGAAGATATACATCCAAAATAATTTTTTTTCTGAATTTATGGTCATGGAAGCAATAATTTTAATGAAGTGTCAGCTGATAATTCAAAATTGTAATAAAAAAGATCAAGATTTCGCAGAGCAATTATTACATGAAAAAATATAGCTAAAATAGGATGGTAAAAAGAAAAGAAAAGAGTTTGTAATCATTTTTTAAAATCTTCTCAGATCTTGCCTGTTATGTATTCATTCAATAAACAATTAATATTCACTCTAGGAAAAGCATTGTGCTGGTAGTGGAAAAGATCCAAAGTAAGACATTGAATGAGACTTGTTCCCTACCTTTATGGAATTTACAATCTAGGAGTATGCAAATAATTACAAAAGTGCATCATTAAGTTGTGAAACAAAGGACAATACGAGATCAAAGGAGGAAGTTTACTATTAACCCAGTATTCAGAAAAGAAATGAAATTAATAGGATTAATAGGAATTCAGGCCAGAAGGGAAAGGAGAATGCTGAGAATAGGAAACAATATGAGCTCAAAGTATATTCAGGAGGAGGGAATATTTCAGCTTCCCTAAACATAAAGGTATTGGAGAGCAGTCATAAGAGAAAAGGCTCTCAAGAAAGGTAGCAAGCAAATTGTAAAGAACCTTGAATTGCAGGCAAAAAAAACTTGGAATTGCTTGGGAGCCGACAAGCATAGGTAGGTAGATAGATAGATAGATAGATAGATAGATAGATAGATAGATAGATAGACAGATAGATGGATAGATATGTGTGTGTTTACAAATGAATGTAATCACCAGGTCTATGGTTAAAAAAGATGATTCCACCAATGACATGAGGAAACAGCTTGTGACAGTGGATGATTATTTTAGGAACATGAGAATTCACCTATAAACAATTTTTGCTTCGTTCTGCTACACTAGTTATTCCTCTATAACTTGTAGTGTTTGGAGAGATTTTCTCCCTGGTGGAATAAAGTAATTAATTTGTACAGGGCTTACTTCTAAAATGGAAACTTCACACAATGAAACTCTCTACTCATCTGTAAAATTACTGTTTTTTTATAAAAAGGGGAAAGGGTACATGCAAAGATCAGGAGGAACTTCTTTTGGTGACTGGAAGTAGTTGCTACAAAATTGGGAAATTCTATGGTAGAGTGGGAAAGGAAAAGGACTTCAGAATAATGCTATAATTGAATATTTTAATTGTGTATGTGCTGCTGTGGATGTATAAAAGAAAGATAGACATATATTTTTATGCATATAAACCTACATACATATATGTATTTTAGCTCTTGTTTGTGTCACTAGCATATAATTTGCTGCAAAACATTTTCCCAATCACATTTTGATTCCCAATTTAGACATCATCATCTTTAGTATTAGTTTTTTTTTCCATTGTCCTTTATCTGAACTCTCTTTTTTATCCCCTCCCCCATTCTTAATCTAATCCAGTCTTGAAATTTTTATTTTTGATGAATTTAATTCAACTGAAAAAGGATCAATAGTGTACCCTCTGGAAGAGAGAGGACATGGGGACATAGGGAAGGAACAGTAGAAGGCACAAAGGGAATGATGGAGAAAAGAAAAAGAAGTAAGGAAAAAGAGAGAGGAAAAGAAAGACATCTAATATAAATATTAGTGTTCTAGTATCTATAGATAAAAAAATATATCCTATATATAAAAATTCTAATATCTAGTCCAACATGTTTATAGTATCAGCATGTGTGTAACTTTGATGTGGTCTCTCTGTAAAAGTAACAGTGAGGGGGCAGCTAGGTGGCACAGTGAGTACAGTACCAGCCCTGGAGTCAGGAGGACCTGAGTTCAAATCAGGCCTCAGACACTTGATACACGTACTAGCCGTGTGACCTTGGGCAAGTCACTTAATCCCAATTGCCCTGCCCCCCCCCAAAAAACTAAAAAAAATAGAAGTAACAGTGAAAATTAAAGTTTCCTGCTAGAATAATTCATGAGGCTTCTTTTGTTAAGCAAAAACGAAGAAAGAGAAGGAGAAGAAGAACAAGAAGAAGAAGAAGGAGAAGAAGAAAACAACATAGGAATATTAGCTTATTGGCAGCTCAGGATCACAGAAAAATAAACTTGAGAGGTAATAGGAACTTTTCTTTTATTATTTATTTATTTAATATTTTTAGTTTTCAGCATTGATTTGCACAAGAGTTTGAATTACAAATTTTCTCCCCATTTCTACCCTCCCCCCACAAGATGTCATATATTCTGATTGCCCCATTCCCCAGTCAGCCCTCCCTTCTGTCACCATACTCCCCCTCATCCCCTTTTCCCTTACTTTCTTGTAGGGCAAGATAAATTTCTATGCCCCATTGCCTGTATATCGTATTTCCTAGTTGCATGCAAAAACTTTTTTTTTGAACATCTGTTTTTAAAACCTTGAGTTCCAAATTCTCTGCCCTCCTCCCTCCCCACATCCCCTCCCTGAGAAGGCAAGCAATTCAACATAAGCCACATGTGTATCTTTATGCACAACCCTTCCACAATACTCATGTTGTGAAAGACTAACTATATTTTGCTCCTTCCTATCCTATGACCCTTTATTCGGTTTTCTCCCTTGACCCTGTCCCTTTTCTGAAAGTGTTTGCTTTTGATCACCTCCTTCCCCTATCTGCCATCCCTTCTATCATTCCCCCTTTTTTATCTCCTTCTTTCGTGTGGAGTAAGATACCCAAATGAGTGTGTATATTATTCCCTCCTCAGGTCAAATCTGATGAGAGCAAGATTCACTCATTCCCCCTCACCTGCTCCGTCTTCCCTTCTAATGAATTGCTTTTTCTTGCCACTTTTATGTGATATAATTTACCCCATTCTATCTCTCCCTTTCTCCCTCTTTTGATATATTCCTCTCTCATACGTTAATTTCATTTTATTTTTTTTTGGATATCATCCCTTCATATTCAACTCACCCTGTGCCCTCTGTCTATAAATCTATATGTATATTCCCTTCAGCTACCCTAATACTGAGGTCTTATGAATTATACACATCATCTTTCCGTGTAGGAATGTAAACAAAACAGTTCAACTTTAGTAAGTCCCTTGTGATTTCTCTTTCTTGTTTACCTTTTCATGCTTCTCTTGATTCTTGTGTTTGAAAGTCAAATTTCCTATTCAGCTCTTGTCCTCTCAGTTAGAAAGCTTGGAAGTTCTCTATTTTATTGAAAATCCATATTTTGCCTTGGAGCATGATACTCAGTTTTGCTGGGTAGGTGATTCTTGGTTTTAATCCTAGCTCCATTGACCTCCAGAATATCATATTCCAAGTCCTTTGATCCCCTAATGTAGAAGCTGCTAGATCTTGTGTTATCCTGATTGTGTTTCCACAGTACTCAAATTGTTTCTTTCTGGCTGCTTGCAATATTTTCTCCTTCATCTGGGAGCTCTGGAATGTGGCGACAATATTTCTGGGAGTTTTCTTTTTGGGATCTTTTTGAGGAGGCAATCTGTGGATTCTTTCAATTTCTATTTTGCCCTCTGGTTCTAGAATATCAGGGCAGTTCTCAATAATTTCTTGAAAGGTGATATCTAGGCTCTTTTTTTGTTCATGCCTTTCAGGTAGTCCAATAATTTTTAAATTATCTCTCCTGGATCTATTTTCCAGGTCAGTGGTTTTTCCAATGAGATATTTCACATTGTCTTCCATTTTTTTCATTCCTTTGATTCTGTTTTATAATATCTTGATTTCTCATTAAGTCACTAGCTTTCACTTGCCCCAATCTAATTTTAAGGTAGTATTTTCTTCAGTGGTCTTTTGGACCTCCTATTCCATTTGGCTAATTCTGCCTTTGAAGGCATTCTTCTCCTCATTGGGTTTTTGGAGCTCTTTTGCCATTTGAGTTAGTCTATTTTTAAGGTGTTATGTTCTTCTGTATTTTTTTGGGTCTCCTTTACCCAGTCCTTGACTTGTTTTTCATGGTTTTCTTGCATCACTTTCATATCCCTTCCCAATTTTTCCTCTACTTCTCTAACTTGATTTTACAAATCCTTTTTGAACTCTTCCATGGTCTGAGTTCAGTTCATATTTTTCTTGGAGGTTTTTGATATAGGCTCCTTGACTTTGTTGACTATTTCTGGCTGTATGTTTTGGTCTTCTTTGTCACCAAAGAAAAATTCCAAAGTCTGAGTCTGAATATGAGTCCATTTTCGCTGCTTATCCACGTTCCCAGCCAACTACTTGACCCTTGAGTTTTTGATCATGGTATCATTGTTTGTAGAGTAGAGAGTACTTTGTCTCAAGCTTGAGGGGCTTCACTGTTGTTTTCAGAGGTATTTCTACACAGCAAGCTCTGCCACACCAGTGTTCCTCCTCCCCCAAGAACTGCCAACCCGTACTGCAACTCAGTTCTAAGCAGGCTCTGCACTCACGCTCTGATCGCCCCCTTAATTCATCCCACCAGGTGGGCATGGGGCTCAGAAGCAACTGCAGCTCCAGTTCTGCAGCTGCAGCACCTCTACTGTTCCTGGGGTGGTGGCCAAACCACAAACTCCTTTCACTCTGTCCCTGGCAGTTTTTTTCCACTAACCTTCTCTGTCGTCTTTGGTGTTTGTGGATTGAGAAGTCTCATAACAGCTACATCTCACTGATTCAAGGTGCTAGGGCCTGTTCCACCTGACTTCCGATGTGGTTTGTCAGGGTGCAGCCCCCACTGGGCTCTGCTTTGCTCTCCTCTCAGTTATGCATGATAGACCATACCCAGTGACCATCCAGGCTGTCCTGGGCTGGAGCCCTGCTTCCCTCTGCTATTTTGTGGGTTCTGCAGTTCTAGAATTTGTTCAGAGCCATTTTTTTATTGGTGTTTGGATGGTCCTAGTAGAGAGCCCTATGCAAGTCCCTGCTTTCCAGTCACCATCTTGGCTCTGCCCCAGGTCTTCACTTTTAAGATCAAGAAACTGAGACTGCCAAGTAAAATGACATGCTGAATGTTACAGTGGTGGTAATTGTCAGGGAAGGGGCCTGAAACTGAGCTTCTCTAATACTTGAATTTCTGGTTCCTACTCATAAGAAAGCAAAATACATTTGTTGGGTCTAATCAAATCACAGAAGTTGAGTATGCCCATGTGGGAGATGGAAGAGACCTAGTTACAGAATAAGACATTCTAGTTCTGCCATGCAGTGGGAATGACCATTTTCCATTGACTACATAGGTAGTCATAGGTAGAATACATTATATTGGCTGCATAAATTAAATTATTAGACTGAGGTAGTCTGCTCTTTCTCTGTCTGTCTGTCTGTCTCATTCACTCACTCTGTCTTTGTCTCTCTATTTTCTCACTTTGTCTCTACATTTGTCTCTGTTTCTGTATGTCTGTTTCTGTGTTTTTCTATGTCTGTCTCTGTCACTCTGTCCATTTTTAACTGTCTCTGTCTGTCTTTTTTTGCCTCTCTCTCTCTCTCTCTCTCTCTCTCTCTCTCTCTCTCTCTCTCTCTCTCTCTCTGTCTTCTCTCTATATATTTCCCCAGTAGTGTCCAGGAGTTAAGAGTTAAGTTTTTTTCACCCAAAGTTTAGGGACCATGGACTGAAATGGGTCAGGAGAAGATAAGCCTTCTCCAACACTTTTATGTCCTTATGGCCTTGAGAATAATATTGTGATTTTGGTCTATTTCATTTGTGTTTTCCCCCCACTTTAGGCACAGGTGGTAAGGAACTTGAGCCATGGCTCATAGACAAATGTAGCTGCCACCTTAGCATGGAATCCTTGAGAAGCCAGAGTGCTGTGATTCAAGCCCACTTGAGCCTATACCCTACCCCTCAGGTGTTATAGGGCAGAGTAGGAGGTAATATTTGTAGCTTTATTAAAAATAAACTAGTATTGCCATCAAATGGTTAGAATGAACTGGGATGGAACAGAGCTCTGAAATTTGGGGAAGACAATCAGTAGTAAATGTTTATAGAATTGAATGGAAAGGAATTAAGAAGATCTGACAGAAAAAAATAATATTCTAAATGAATGATAATTATAGTGATCTAAATTAGGTAAAAGGGAGATCACTTCTGCTTTCTTTCTTTTATTTCTTTTTGGTGTTGTTTTGGTTTTTGGTTGGGGAAGGAAAGAGGACATGTTGCAATTTAGGGAGAGAGATAGATTTACTTTTGAGGTAAAGGACAGCTTAAGTCATAAAAATTTTTAAAAAGTAGGGTGAACTATCTTGGGAAGTGGTAGAATTCCACTTTGAGATTGTCAAGCAATAGATAGATATCCTTTTTTAATTTGTGGATAGGACAAGATGGTCCTAAATAGCTGTTATCTCTGAGATTCTAGAGTTTTATGGATTGGCTAACACAAGGGGAAAATAAAAGCCTCTTAAGAATGGTAACATAAGTATTTGGATATTTGTGAGAAAGCAAACAATGACGAGAGTTAAAAATTCCTTCAATTGACATTTCCAAGAATAATCCTAATTCCACAGTATTTTAGATTAATGGATTTTTTTTTTCTTCTAGAGTATACAACTGGCAACACACTAGTATTGTTCATAGCGCAGAGGACATAATGTAATGTCAACAGCCTGAGAGGTAAGATCATCAAATCGTATGCAATATGGAGATGGAAGAGGAGGAGGAAGCATCCAAAGTTTCTACTGCAATGACATCAATATAGAGGCAATATCTCAAACTGAGACATGGACAATGTTTACTAGAAATATGAATTCTCATGAGCAAGTTTCCTCTGTGGGAAGAACAGGTCTTATCAATTTGTTTACCTTTTAGACTAATGTATCAATTGGTGCTAATTTTCTTTGCTTCTTTTATCTCATTGCATTACTGCATTTGAATGGAAGCAATTATATCTCTATTGAAATTAATTGGAGTGGTTTGGCCTTATGAAGGTTTTATCTAAAATCCAGAATAAGAAAACACCATAAAAATTTGTAATTCAAACTCTTGTGAAAATCAATGCTGAAAACTAAATATGTTAAATAAATAAATTAATTAAAAATAATAAAAAAGAATGCACCATATTTCTAGGAAGGAAAAAACAAAAGACCAACTGTACAATATGCCCTGTAATCATTTAAATGGTTTGTTGAACTAGATGTACACTGCAGGTCAAAATAAGAAAACTAAAATAATGAATTCTGATTTTTCATTACTGCTAAATCATAGGAGCTGTCAATAATTTTGATCTGTATTGGAAAATGAAAACCTTTGCATATGATTATGCAGCAATAAAAAAACCAACATTTAAAAAATACCAATAATTTATTCAAAGCCCTATGTTATACACTGGGGATACAAAGACAAAAATAATAGTTCATGCCCTCAAGAAGCTTAAATTCTATAGGAAAATATGTTATGTACACAAATATAACTATAAGGTAACTTAAGGAGTAAATAGTTATTAAGGACTTGAAAACAGAGTGTACCAGAGAATGGAGAAAGATTTATAGAATACATGGTAACTAAGGTTAATTTCTGAGAGGTGAAGAAAGGATAGAATGTAATCTAGGCCTAATGGACAATCTCAGTAAGAGAACAGAGATACAGGAGATAGAATATGGAATTAAAAGAATATCGATCAACGAGATCAGTTTAACTGGATTTTAGAATGTGGGAAATTAATAACTTAAAATAATAATAGAAAAACATTCTTGACCCAAATTATAAAGAATTCTTAAAGTGCAGAGATTATCTTCTAAAGATCATAGGTAACCTCTGAAGACTTTTGACCTAAGTAGTAACATAACCAGGCGTATGCCTCAGGAAGAGTCAATTTAGTTCAACAAATATTAAAGGGCCTGCTTGCCAAGTGTTATGCTAGATTCCAGGGATATAAGTACAATCATGAAAAAGTCCCTGACTTCAGTGAACCAACTAACTAAATTTGATAGTTATTTCAATAGTAGAAGTTAAAAGGCATAAGAGACTAAGTTAGAGTGGTGAATGAGTGAATGGGGAGACTCGTAAGGGGATATTGTGAGGATCGAATCAAAATGACTTGGCAACTAATGAGCTAGCCGGTCCTGCCTAGTGATGGAATGTAATGAGTCAAGGCTTAATGAATTTACCAAAAATGGTCAACCAGAAGTACAGTGGTGCCTCCAAGAAAGAAAAAAAAATAGGAAAATTGAGAGAAATAGATTTGAGGGGGAAGTATAATCTGTTGCATTTGGTTAAAAATGAGTCATATAAGATTTCCATATGAATTCTTAAAGTGTAAAATTTTCTGGAAAAAAAATACATAGCTTCACATACCCATTGCATTATCATTGAATATAGTGGTATTGCTGATTTTTTTTTAGATGTGGCAGCCTCCTTCACTGAAAGACATAGTCACCATCTGCTGTATTGGAGAGCAATTAAAGTGCTTCTACTTCATTCATTCAAAGGAAAAGTCTTCAATTTAGTGATGGTGTGAGCCAAAAACTCCTATACAGGTTTTCTACTTCCTGGCTTCACTAAATGTGGCTCCATTAGTGTACTATTTAGGCTTGCCCTATTCAACCAGTTAACTCAGAGGGAATTTGATAAGGAAATGCCATTGATCTATCTCTGTTTAACCTTCATACAGTGTTCCTTTTTGTCAAATCCACATTTTTTTCACAATATTTAGTTTTTTTTTTCAAGTCTGATTTTCTTATATATTAATGTAACCTATATGATATTTAAGTTATATTATATTACAATGTTACCTAATGTAACCAAATTGTTATTCTTGCCTACCCATAATTTCCTTTCAAATTAGATAAGAGCCAATTAAGTGCTTAAACTTTTGTAGATCCTAGTAACATGCAATGACAAAGTGGTAATTATAGTCCAGAGACCTCTATTTGCATCCCAGCTTTATTGCATATTTTCTATGCAACTCTGAGCAAATCACATCTTGTTGTAAGTCTCAATTTCCTCACTTATAAAACTGAAATAACCATTGCTTGAACTACCAGCCTCACAAAACTATAATGAGGAAAATACCTTGTCAGCATTAAAGTATTATATAAACCTGAATTAGTATTGAATTTGAGTAGACCATTCATCATACATTTACTAAGCACTTGTTATTTTATGGCACTATGCTAAAATGCTCAGAATAATATGAAAAAGGGTGGAACGTTCTCCCTTTGGGGAGTTTGCCTTCTACATAGTAGATAATATATTCAATGGTGTTTTGTTTTGTCTTTGCTCTCGATATGTAAAAATATTTGCGTAGGGAATCTCCAGTGAGAAAACCCCCTCTTCTGAGGAAACTTAAAATCTCTCTCTCTCTCTCTCTCTCTCTCTCTCTCTCTCTCTCTCTCTCTCTGTTTCTCTCTCTCTCTCTCTGTGTTTCTCTCTCTCTTTCTCTTATTCTCTTTCTCTGTCTCTTATTCTCTCTTTCTCTCTATATATATGCACATGCATGTATGTATGTATGTGTATATATACATATGCGTATAGACATATACATACACTCATATATATATATACACACATATATAACTCACATAAATGTATGTACGTGTGTGGTATGTGTGCATGCATACTCTTTAAAACATTGCCTGGGGACACTGATGGGTTTAATTTGTGTGTCTGAGGACAAACTTGAATTATATATTACTCACTACAAGTTTGGCTTTCCATCCACTAGCTCACAGTTTTATATAACTTTAAGATTTGCAAAATTATTTACAGGCATTATTGCATTTGATCCTCATAACAACCTCGAGCATAAAAAGGAAATACAAAATAAATTGGTGAAGAAAGATAACAGAAATTGGAAGGGTAGAAAAGGAAAGTTTTTGTGTTGTAGACTGAGCCATTTCTTGATTGCATCCAAAACAGAGGTAAAAAGCAAGTGAATTCCATGCATGGAGGTGAGCATGCACAAGGACAAGAAGATAGAAAAAGAGAGAAAAAAGTCAGAAAGTTAAACAGTTTCACTCAAAGGAATAGCCAATTATTGCCTTTTTTTGGAGATTATGATCTGGATACATGTTCAAAAGAACCTAGAGAATGGTAGAATTGGAGAATCACTGAATGTAATATGAAAGTTAGAAGAAATCATTCTATTAAAGGAATCTTCATTATAATATACATGACTAGTCATCATCCGTGTTTTACTTGAAGATCTCTAAGCAGGAAGAGACCAACTCTCAAGCCTATTCCACTTTTGGACAACTCTAATTGGTTAAATTTTTCTAGACATCAATCCTAAATTAATTTGTGTGTATTTATTTGTGTGTAGCAATCAAGCAATTAAAATGTATCTGTTAAATACTTACCATTCACTATGCCTGAATATTTTACTTTTCAAAATTTTTCAAAATTTAAGTATGATTAGCTAAACTTATCATCATCTACTTGTAACCAGCAATATGGGCCACAATTCAGAATAAACTGAACAATCCCCTCTGTGATTATATAGTATGTTAACATTAACCTTTTGGCTTCAGGTAGAATTTTTCCTGGTAGGAATCAAATGATAATAGCTTTAAAATTAATAACTGAAACCTTAATTTAATCTTTATCTAGTTAATTATAATGCATAAGTGTTGTGAAATCTTAGTAGGTCAAAGAGCTGTGGGTCATTAACACACAACTGAAAGAATAGGAGGTAATTAGAATATATATATATATATATACATATACATATGCATATATATATATATATATATATATATGTATTTAACTCAAGTGTGCTGCAAAAATGGAAAAATAAAGACTACTTTTCAGGTGCTCTTAAATAATTCTCAGTTCCTGGGAAACTTTTCAGGCTCTAAGTCATCATTTTCAAATTACCATGGAGTTGATTTAGCCATTCCTAAATTGCTTGGCTTTATTGAAAGATTATCAAATAGTTTGCCTATTAGCAAAGACAGCCTTTACTTAGAATTGATTCTTCTTTATCTATAAAGAAAGTCATTATTTGGTCTCTAAACATTTATATAGAAATTAATAGACTCGAGTTTCGTTGTGTCACTCAATATTTGCATTTCCTTTAGCTGTTGGTGGCCCTTTCTCCATCTGTGAAACAAGATTTATGATATGGTTATTTAAATAGAGTTTAACTCTTTTGGGCAAAATAAAATATCTTGGACAAAGATATCTGTAGCATCCACCAGTGTTCTTGTATAAGGTATGAGATGGTGAATGGTTCCCTTGACTTTGCACAACACTGCATGAGGGCTACACATCCCTAGGACCATAATTTTGAAAAAGTACTATCTAAGATATGTCAAGATAGGAGAAGGATGCAGAAGAATCATCCAATGTCATAATTCTCTGGGGTGTTATCTGACTACCAGAGTATCTACAGGGGCTTACTGCTTTATGAATACACAATGGCCCTTTTTAGACCACACAGTTGAAAATGTAACTCTAAGCAGAAGCTGGAGAGTCTTTATTGTGCCCAAGTGTAAACTCTAAAAAATGAGAAGAAAGAAGAAATGGTATTTATTTTCTCTTTGTTTCTTATAACATAGTTCAAAGCCAAAATGTTGCTGGACATCAAGGTAAACAGCAATTCAATAAATTTTAAATGAAGATAAAATAATTTCAATTCTATTCAGGGAAAAAATAGTTTTGTCTCCCAAAAGTTTATGGCTGTTGGGATTATGTCTTTATGCTAGGAATTCCCTTAGCTAGGATACAGAACAATTCAAAAGCCTTTGCTCTAATCATCCATATGGTGGGGTGAATGGCGAGTAGGTGAAAAATACCTACTGTTCAGTCTATGATATGCAGTTGAAAAGTCAATGCAGAAATCTGCTCCATTACTATGTATAACTTGGATAAATACTACAAGTTAGCAATTGATGGGACCAGGAACTGAATTTGAGGAAAGTGGGCTGGATTGTTCTGGGAAATTGTAGCATACTTTTAATGATGCCAAGCTTTTTCCTGAAATAAAAGTGCATCTTGTTAAATACGGAATTTTTCTAGAGATGTTATAGGACTCTGAATCATGGAACACTATAGTCTATGAAGAATTAACATTACACTTTACAAAAAGCGGTGGAGAGAGGTGAAAGAACAAATAGACTCCAACTTATTACCAACAAAGTCTTGTATAGGAATATTAAAATAATGTCAATTAGACATCATAATCATAAAGAGAAGACTGGCCAGTCATATGGTGAGAGGAAGAAATAAAAATGAACAGTCTACCTGGTCCTTGGTATCCACATACTGTGCTAAGACCTACTGGTATGCATCCCAGAAAATTGGGTGGAATTCTGCAAATGATTTCTGTGAGAATATGTATGTATCACACAGAATGAGAAGGCATGGTGGCTTATGATCGGCATAATAGGAGGGGATACTCATACCAATGAAATCACAGAGCCGTGGGAATACTGAATTAATAATATGTTAAGTTGACTATTTCTTCCACAATCATTCTCCCACTCAGCTCCAATACATTCTCCTGGGCAGCCTGAGAGTACAAATGTAGTCATAGTTCAGATAATTTGTACTAGATAAAACTGATTATATAGCATTCAAGATTGTTGCCTTTGCATAACTATGGTGACTATCATGAAGGGAATTGAAGTAACTGAGCCACAAACCCTCCCCTTATTCATAGAATTGCAAAAAATTAAATTGAGAGGGAAACTCAATGTCCATTAAGGACAGCCTTTATCTGAAAAAAAAAAATTCCTACTATAATGTATTTGAAAAGTGGCTTCCAGACTCTAACTTAATGGGAGCCCACTGCCACCCAAGGCAGCTTTTGTTCAAAGCTTACATTTTCCTCTCTGTAAATTGCATTGATTTTATCACTGTCCTCTGGGCCTGAAGCACAACAAGTTGCACCTTTATTCCATAAGTCCGGTCTTGAGATACCTGAAGACAGGGATCATGTTTCCCTTAAACCATCTCTTCTATAGACATCCTTAGTTCCCTCAGACATTTTTATGTTACTGCTCTGAGCCCTTTCAACCACCCAGTGGCAGTCCTCTAGAGTTATTAATATTCTCCTGAAAATCTGATACATAGAATTGAATGCAATATCTCAAATTAAGTATGACCCAGAATGAGTATACCTTTTTACCTCTTTTTGCTATGGTATTGTAAGTCAAAGTTTATTTTTTCTATAGCACTTCATTATTGACTATGTTGAGCTTGATATATGCTGAAATCCTTGCTCTTCTAGGGATGAATTGGCAACTAAACTTGCCTACCCTTATTGTATGGATAAAATGGATTTTTTGAACCCAAGGGTAAGACTTTTTATGTTAAATTCATTGTACTCCGTTTAATCCAATATTTCATTATGTTGAGATATTTTTGATTCTCATCTAACATATAACATGTTAGCTATCTTTCTAACCATGTCATCTTTCAATTCAATATGTATGCCATTTATGTCTTTAACAACACAGGACTGAAGAATCCTATTGAATACCCTCCTAAAAAGATCTTTCCTAACTGAGTCCCATTAACTAATGGTTTCTGGGTTCAGACACATATTCAGATCTCAATCCATTAAGCTGCACTAACGTATCTCCTCATATTTCCTAAAAAGATAGGAGAGACTTTGCTACATATTTTAACAAAATTATGTAACCTATATTTACGTAGCATCCCAGTTTGACAATAAAGCAACCAATTTCAAAAAATGAAATATATTTCATTTGGTTTAACTTATTTTTAGATAAAATCATGATGACATTTTTATGGTGGTAGGGGTTATTGACACTTTTTCTAATTATTCACAATTCTCTATAAAATAATCATTTCTAGATTTATTTTTCCAGGATGGCAATTCCTTCAATTCACTTCTTGTCCTGGCTTAAGCTCTCAGCACCCACAATGACTCTTGGGCCACTCCCAAAAAGAATTCCCATGGCACCCTAACACTTACTGACTTTTTCTCCTTACTGATGCACATTAACCCCAGTCCTCTCATCTTCTGGTTCACACTAAAGCAATCCAAGTATTCGGGAACTGTCTTATCACCTCAAAACCACATATGTGCATTTTTTGCTATTTCCTCATATTTCAAAATAATAATTATTTCTTCAAATAACAACATTATAAGACATATATCATTTCTAAATAATGATAATATCTAGCATTTGTATGGTGCTTTAAAGTTTGCACACTCTGATATTTGGTCCTCACAACAGTAATGTAGGTGCTATTATTATCCTTCCTCTTTCACAGAAAAGGAAACTGAAGCTAAAAGAGGGGAAGCAGGATTCGAGCTCAGGCCCTTCTGACTCTAGGTACCATTTGCTAGCTAGCTTCCAGGTGATTACCCTGCAGAATATTGTAATATGATCTTTAACTCAAATAAAATACCATGATGTTTAGGGAGGGAAATGGAGAAGGGGTGGATGTGAGGAAGAAACCATCTGTTTTAAGGGGGAGTCCCTAAATCTGTCTTCACTTTTCAATATCTTGAGCTCCTTGCACAAGTGAGCTAATAAACATTAGGGGAAAGAGACCTAAGTTTTTAGTCTGAAGCCTTTTCGGGTCTGAGCTTCTGACATTGTGTAATAGGTACTGACCTAGAACAGATCATGATTGCAATGGTAGAAGGCTATTACCACAGCATAGATTGATTGCTATGATGGCAGCTACTCATTTTGTGTTAACAATAGTGAAAAAAGGATAGATAGAAATGACACGATGATAAAAAAAAATCCAGGAGATATGGGTTGATTTACAACTCTGATCCTAATGGAGATGGTTTTATGTCATTCATTTAATCTTTCTAGGCCTCTGTTTTCTCATAAGTAAAATGAAAGGTGACTACTTGATCTTTTCAATTCTTTTTAGTTCTGGAATTCTATAATCATTATTTAATGGTAGTAAGTTCTATTATTAATAGAAAAAATCTAATAAAGATATTTAAGTATTGTTTTTCTCATGGCAGACTTGTGAGATAAGTACTACTTATAATTATTATCATTCACATTCTACAGATAACAAAACAGAGGATCAGAGAGGTTAGATGATCTGCCAAAGGCCACAGCAGTGCTAAAGCAGGATTTGAAGTCAGCTCTTACTAACCCCAGACTCAGCACCCTATCATTTAACTCTATCTCTAGATTTGTGAGCACTTGAAATTGCAACAGTAAAGATTCTCTGACACTTTCATTACTATGATAGCATTCACCACCTGACTCAGCAAAATCATTTAATTACACAGAAATCTTCTTTTCAACAGAAATAGGAAAATTATCCACTAAAATCGTTAGTAAGAATTATCCTCAGGACTTTAGAAAACATTCCAATTCAGTAGGAAAAATAATTACCTAGCCAAGCCAACAGTTACAAAATATATTTTGTTTTGTTTTTTTCCTCATAGTTGATTTTTCTACTGGAGGAAAATAAGCCCTTGAGTACACTTTTGAAAAGTTAAATGCTACTTTTAAATTCATGAAAAACAAAGAAGAAAAAACAGTGCAGCTGCCTCCACTTACTTTTCAGGAATTCCTTTTATCTTTTCCCATCATCTTTCACAAAAATAGAAAAAGGAAGAACAGTTTTAACCCTTGTTCATATACTCACATTCTCATGTATATCCTTTGTCATGAAAGGAAAATTTAAAGAATATATATATATATATATGTATATATATATATATATATATATATATATATATATACATATATATATATTCTCAAATTTTGATCCCATCTGTCCTTTGACCAATGAGCAAATATTCTCTTGAATGGGCTTTATAAGCCAGATTACGAGTACGTGCATGTGTCTGTCTGTGTATTTGTTCCTGTGTGTATGTGTGTGTATGTGTTTGTGTGTGTCTGTGTGTATATGCATGTTTATACTACTGAAGTGGAGAGTAGAGGGAAGAGAGAGAGAGTCAGAGGCAGAGACACAGAGACACAGATAGAGAGACACAGACAGAGACCGAGATATAAATAGAGCTAGAGAAACAGAGACAGAGATAGACACAGAGGTAGACAGAGAGATAGACAGAGACAGAGAGAGAAGGTACAGATAGACACACAGCCAGAGAGGAGAGAGGCAGAGAGAGAGAGGGAGAGAGAGAGAGAGAGAGAGAGAGAGAGAGAGAGTGAGAGAGAAGAGGCAGACATACAAAGATACAAACAGACAGAGACACAGAAGAGAGATAAAGAGAGAGAGAGACAGAGGATAGATAGACAGACAGAAACATAGACAGAGAGACACAGAGACAGAGAGACAGAGACAGACACACAGAGAGGCAGACAGAAAGGGACATGGATAGAGACACAGAGACAGAGACAGAGAGAGACACAACCAGAGAAACAGAGACAGATGGAGAGACATACACAGAAAAAGACAAAGACAGGGAGACAAAGAGATTCAAAGAGATACAGAAAGAGAGAGAAGAGAGAGAGAGAGAGACAGAGAGACAGAGAGAGACAGAGAGACAGAGAGAGAGAGAGAGAGAGAGAGAGAGAGAGGAGAGAGGAGAGACAGACAGAGAGAGAGAAATAGCTAGAGAGAGACACACAGAGAGAAGAACCAGACAGAGACAGAGAGGAAAGACAGAGAGACACAGAGAAGAGACATACATAGAAAGATAGAGACAGACACAGAAGGAGATAGACAGAGAGACAGAGAATAAAAGGACAGAGAGAGAGATATACCTAGAGAAAGAAAGCAAGGGAGACAGAGAGATGGAGAGACACAAATACACATAGACAAAGAGATGCAGAAAGAGAGAGAAGAGAAAGAGACAAAGAGACAGAGAAAGAAAGAGACAGAGGTGAGGCAGACAGACAGAAACAGAGGCAGAGAGACAAGAAAGAGAGAGACAGAGTGAGACACACCCAGAGAACGAAACAGAGATAAAGAGAGAGAAAAACTGAGAGAGAGAGAGAGACACAAAGAGAGAGAGAAAGTGAAGAGAGACAGACAGACAGACAGAGACAGAGAGAGAGACAGAGACAGAGAGGGGGAGACAGAGAGACAGAGACAGAGAGACAGAGAGAAGGAGTTCAATAGTGTATCTGCCCTGAAGGATTACACACATTGCCATCTGATTTTTATCCCCAGTCATAAATAAAAGCAATATTATGGATATAATATTTTTACATACTAAATTTATGAGAATTAGCAAGGATTGATGGACAGTTTGCTGAGTTGAAGCTGTGGAGGTCTAGAGGTCAGATCTTAACTTTGGTACTTATTTAGTTACATGAAACCTAAGCCTCTGAAACTCAATTCCAATATGGCTAATATGGACATATATTTTGTGTTTCTTCACTTATATAATTGATATCATATTCTTGAATGGTCAATGTGTGAGGGAAGGATTAGAGGGAGGCCGAGAATTTAAAACTAAACATTTTTTAAAAGGGTACAAAAATATTTTTGAAAGAAACTCAAACTCCTATAAAATAGAGACAATAATATATGCATTAAAGGTGCCCTGGAGCCTACTATGTTGCACATACAGCACTAGGCTAGTCTAGGTGGCACAATAGAATGAGTGCTGCACATGGAGACAAGGAGGCCAGAGTTTAAGTTCTGCCTTAAACATTTTTAGAATTATAACTCTGGGCAAATCACCTAGAGTCTCTTTTCCTCAATTTCTACATCTGTAAAGTTGGTACAACAATAGTTACTTCTTACTTTTGTAATGAGGATATTTTCAAAGTGTCTCGTAAATTTTAAAGTCCTACATAAAATTATTTCTGTTGTTGTTATATGCTTTTGTCTTTCTCAGTGGCATCGTTTGTTTATTATCTATGTCATCCGTTGTGATATCAATAAAAGTCAAAGAAAATAATGATATACAGAATCCATTCCTATATCCACCAATGTAATTTGTAATCAACCAAAGAATAATAATTATATATTAAGTAGAGGACATAATAATAATTAATGTAATTGTAACTTATATGTCATATATTTATATATGCGATATACACGTGATATACATGCATACAACATTATATATGAATTTATAGGATATATATACACACACAAATACATATGTGTGTGCATATATACACTATGTTCTGAGATGAACAAATCAGAATATTAGCTTGCTAATTTATATTTTTGAACTAATCCTTTCATTTTTCCAACTCTGTAATAATATTATTTTATGCATTTTGAATGTTTTAGAGTGTAGTTTGATATTATGTTAAAAACAATTTTGCTGAGTTTCTGTTTTTTAAAGTATTTTTATTAAGAAAGTTGAAATTTGATAAATTGAGTAAAATTTTATTTTATTATAATTAAGTAAAATGTATTTTTAAAGTTATTCTTTAAATTTAAAAGCTTAAATGTACTACACATAATTTTATGAAAGGAATGCAATTTAAAAATAGTTTTATTTTCTTGCTTGCTAAACAGTCTCTCATGTCATAATTATAAAAGCTTCAAAATTTAATATTCTAATCAAAAGCATTTTCATTTTTGTAAACAATTTTAAATATGTTACAATTTGGGAGACATTAATTTGCTAGTATTTACTTCCCCATGAATTATAACAGTGATATATTACATGACATTTTGATCAATTTTATTGGTCCTTCAAATTTTTATTTTTGTTTTTTTCTTTAAGAATTTTTCCTTCCTTTGCAAATAAAGGGATTTAAATATCTGTACCAACCAGACATTGACTAGACTCCAAAAGAGTCTACTATTAGCCATAATTTTTAAGGATTTCAATGACAAAAAGACAGTCTCCATATAAACTCAAACATTCCTAACATTATTTTGGGGGCATCTTTGAACTGTAAAGAAGGAAGGGAGGCACTGGGATATGGTTAAAAAATGTGCCCCATGGTTTTAATGTAGCATTACATTATTGTAAGAAACTACAAGACTGATGAACACAGCCTGAATAAGCCTCACATGAACAAATGAAGAGCGAAGTAAGCAGAGACAGGAAAACACTGTATACAATGAAGACAACAGAGTGAATGAAAACAATAAACACAAAATAATTGAAATTGAATGTTGTCACATAAGAAGAATGTACCTAGCACCAAATAAAGATATGAAAAGACATTGACCTTTATTCCTTTGCAGGAATTGTACTCTACAGGTGTGAAACTTTTTTGATATGCTAATCAGTTTTCCTGACTTTGGTCTCTTATTCCTTTAATTTTTCTTTTCTTTTTTTTTCCCTGTGAGAGAGGGAAAGAGGAAAGATACAACAACAACAAAATGCAATAAAAACTTCCAAGCTTTTTTTTACTTTTATTTTGTTTTCTTTAGAATAAGTGCCCCCTTTTCCTATTCCATGTTTCATTTGTTTACCATCAGGACATTATTTTTTGGGGGGTCATATTAATGTACATTCCTCTAATGAGTTTTACCTAGTCTCTTCTTGTCCTCTTTTTTCCTGCTTTTTCCCTTTTCCTCTCTCTCCTCCCTTCCCCCCTCTTCTCTTCTCTTACCTAATGAAATGTTCTTCCCTTCCCTTGCCTCCCCTCTTCTCATCTCTATTTTTTCCTATCCTACTAGGGAGGCTGAAAAAGTTTTGCTTGGCCCCAGCCCCCTCTGAAAGGCCTCTTCTTTAACATCTAGCTGACAAGATTGTTCAGAAGCTTGAGCTAGTGAATATACAATATGTTGAAATGCTGTACCATTTGTCCCAAAAGCCTTACTGCAGCAGTAAGCTGTAATAACTTCAAAAGTATATATGTTACTGATTTACCAAAGGAAAAAAAATGAAAATTTAATTCTTAATTTCTTGAAAACTTTTTGTTTTAATTTTACCAAAACTGGACACCTTGTCATTATGCATGCAACTATTTCTGAATGACAGTTTTTCATTCTTGCCACCTTTGGTCAACTTACTAGACTTTTGTCACCTCAGCTCCTCAGCTACACTTTTTCTTGTGGTGTCACATCAAAAGTCTTATATGCAACAAAACCTCTTACTTTCCCTATGGAAAGAGATCGGGGATAAATCATGTATTGAGGAATTTGGAGATGGTGGATCTGGAGGAACCTTTTAAGAAAGTTGGCAGGAGGAGCAAGGTAAAAAATGCAGTTAAGACAGAAATTCAAAGAAAGTGTTTTTCTTTGTTTCTTTAAGTATTAAAGAGATCAGACATGCCTCTAGGCATATTTGTGAATGTACCAATTTATAGTGAGAGATTGAAGAGGCATCAGAGAGAAGGAAAGATTCTTGGAACAAGGACCTCAAAAAA
This sequence comes from Trichosurus vulpecula, assembly GCF_011100635.1. Lineage (NCBI taxonomy): Eukaryota > Metazoa > Chordata > Mammalia > Diprotodontia > Phalangeridae > Trichosurus > Trichosurus vulpecula. The sequence goes on along the minus strand of NC_050578.1, from coordinate 122,163,000 downwards.
AATGGGAAGGGACAGGATCAAAAGCACAGTTAAAGGAATATATTTAGGCGAGGATGAGAACAAAAGGTGCTGCTGAAAAGTGAGAAGGAATAGAACTTGGAGGCAGTGTGAAATCTCAACTTTGTCCCATACACCAGGGACCACATTATTAAGAAAACTTCATCATCCTACAAGATCCCATCAGCTTTCCTCCCCCAGAGAGAGAATTGATGAGTATGTGTACAGATTGAAGCATATTTTTTGCTCTTACTTCATTTTTCAACATGACTAATATGTAAATGATTTTTTTCATTATTTCAAATGTATAATTGATATTGCATTACTTGACTTCTTAATAGGTGAGAAAAGAGTGGGTGGAAAGGGGGAAGAGGAGGAGGAGAAGAAGGAGGAAGAGGAAGAGGATGAGGAGGAGGAAGAGGAGGAGGAGGAGAAGCACCATTTTGTAGTGTCTAGAATGCTGTCCCAGAGTCAGAAAGTTCTGCCACCTCCTACAAGAAGCCATTGCCTTTTACCACACCTATCACTACCCTTTTCATAATAATATTTACTTATTTGTGTACAAGCTGATTATCCCAGTGGAATATGAGCTCAATTAGGACATGTGTTACGGGTTGAGTTAGAGCTGAGCCCTGTCCTCCTCCGACCTCCAGGCCCAGGGGCCTGCTGAGATAGACTCAGGGCTTTGGGATGTGGGTGGAGCCAGGAGGAGGGGTCTCGCCTTTGTTGCCTCCCTAGCGATTCCAGGTCGGACCTGCCTGACCACGTGGAGTTTCCGGTCTTTGCCTGGACTGCCTGCCCGCAGGGAGCTTTGGGTAGTGTGGGAGGAGAGGGGGAGGAGAGTAGGTGGAGTCAGGGCGGTCCTAGGACCCAGGTGTATTAGCTTTACCTGTCTTTCACCCACATAACCAAAGAGTGTACCTACGTCACTAAAGGTATAAATGTGCTGCTTGCTGAAATAATAAACGGAGTCATTCACCATCTTGTTCGGCTCCCGCCCCGTACATTGTCCGCGAGATCAGGCCCTTTGCTTAGGCAGAGGCCTGGGGCTTGGGGGGAACCCCGAGCGTAGTCACGAGGCTTCGGAAGCCCGTGACAGACATGAATTGTTTTCTTCTTATAATCATATTCCTAGTGCCTGTTCTGTAGTAGGTATACAATACATGCTTGCAGATTACCTTCCTTTTTGGGTCAGTCATTTCATGTGTCTGAATTTTAGTGCCTGGTTGCACAAAATGTGGGAAATAATTATTTTACCTTTCTTCAGGTTTTCTATGAGGCTCAAAAAAGATAATATATACAAATCAATTTGCAAACTTTAAAACACAATTTAAAAGACTGACATTTTTCATATTTTTTCAAAAGAAAAGGTTGAGATCGGTTAATAGAAAAACAATGATAAAAATGAAGAATTAAGACTAGTTATAGATTGATCTTAACCTTTATCACTTCTCCCTATGATTTCATTTATTCAAATATTTTATTAAACAAGTCTATGAAACTGTTCTGTTTCTAACAATTTAATCAAATAAGATGTCAAATAGCAGACCAAAAGGACAAGGAAATATAAACCTAACTCCGAGTAAAGTCTGGGTTTCATCTTTCACTCACAAAAACTTTAACATGACTCTGGCATCCAAAGACAAGGCACAGATCTTTTTGGGAATGGAGACCACATGTTTGTGGAATTTATGGGCCATAGGCACATGTCATAGGTAACAGTGACCATGGTATTTATGAAAAGTTTTTTTTTTCTCTCCTACAAAAAGAGCCATGTGTATATTCTCCACTTCAGTTGCTTCAAATAAGAAGTGATTAGAAAATTAAAAGTTAAAATTTCAAGGATGAAGGGGTAGGGAAAAAAAAGTATTAATCTATTTCCAGCTGAGTTCATGTAACAAGGCAGTCTGCCTTTGAAGTAAGCAAAGAGTCTATCCTTAGGGAGAAGAAAATGATGAAATACAAAGACAGGTTTGAAATGTATCTCCCTTCTAGGGGAGTATTTATTTTTTAAATTACCAACTTTTCACAAGGTGAGAATATAAAGGGTACAAACCATGCTTTGAAGCTAATGTGTTCTTGAAGTACTTAGGGTGAAGTGGTATAAAGTCTCCATCTTTCTTTAAGTCATTCTTCTTCTTAGAACAAAATAAAATCCTGTCAAGAAGGGTAGTATGCCTTTAGCCCAAATTTTATGGGTGTATTAATATTTTTCATCTAAAATGTTTAGGCTCTGCTAAAATATTTGTAAGAAGAATATTAAACTCAGTTAATCATCTCAACATTTGTACTACTTAATACAAATACCACAATGTCACTAAATGTTGAAAATATCCAGATGTTTTGGATATGTGGAATATATATATATATATATATATATATATATATATATATATATATGCCTTCCATTCTCATTTTTCATTGTTTTTGCCCTAGTATGGGGTAATGATAGGGAAATAGGATTTTGAAGGAGTTAGTATCTAAATTAAGATTTAAACATGGGAAGAGATTTAATAGGTAAAGAAGTTGTTGAGTCATTTTTCAGTCATGTCCAACTCTTTGTGATCCCATTTGGGGTTTTCTTGGTAGATACTGGAGGGGTTTGCTACTGCCTTCTCTAGTTCATTTTATAAACAGGAAACTGAGACAAATAGGATTAAGTGACTTTCCCATGATTCCATAGCTAGTAAGCATCTGAAGTCAAATTTGATCAGAGGAAGAAAAGTCTTCCTGAATCCAGACCTGACACTATCTCCACTGCTCCACCTAGCTGCCCAGGTAAAGAGGTAGAAAGAGGATATTCCATTTAGCAAATATATGGAAAGGTGAAAACATGGGGTAGGTTCAAGAAGCGGGGGGGGGGGGTCATCCAACATCCATCAAATTGTTTTGTTTCTTTTTAAAGAACCTCTGGCACTGTGGGTGTTGCTGGGAGAAATGGAAAGTTTATATAAAATATCATTTCAGTCCCTTATTCAGTTTACTAAAATTATAATACATAAACAAGAAAATCAATCTCTCTCTCTCTCTCTCTCTCTGTCTCTTTGTGTCTCTCTCTGTCTCTCTATCTCTGTCTCTGTCTGTGTGTGTACATGTGTGTGTGTACTCAACTATATTACAGGGTTAATACATTTGAGAGTTACAAAATGGAGGTGAAAATAAGGTCCAAGATGGGAAGGTAATTACTAATAGGGAAAAACATGACAGGGAGGTAACTTGTGGGTGGTGCTTTAAAGGTTGGGTAAGAATTCAAAAGTATCAGGGAGACATTCTCCATGTAGAAAACATGGGAAGATTACAAATTATATTTCTGGGGAGCATATTAGGAGACAGGTTTAACTTGAGTAAAAATATAAAGTGACTGGAATTCAACAAATTTGAGCCATACTTAACTGAGGAACTTCACAAAAATATCCAACCTAGTTAGGTATCTAGCCTTCACTTGAAGACCTCCACTAAGGAGCAACATTAGTTCCTAAGGCATAAACATGAAATTTTGTACCATTAAAATTGTTAGGAAAGTTGTATTGTTTAATTATTTGTATTCAACCAAAGTAGTTCTCTTTGTCACTTCAACTTTTTGTACCAAATTCTGTCATCAGAGATCAAGTAGAATGTGAAATACTCTGAAAAGTTCAAGTGACATAAAATTGGGGAGGGTTTCAGAGTCAGCCTTCAGAGTTCAAATTTAATTTGGTGATGCAGATGGGAGGCAATGAAAATTTCTAATAAAAGGATTGTTATGCCCAGATCTATTAATAAGAAAGATTATTTTGGCAGCCTATGTAGGAAGAATTAAAGAAAACATAGACATAATAACAGCTTATAGGAGATTATTGCGATAGTGTGAAAAAGTAGGGATGAGAACATATAATAAAGTGATGGCAGTGGAAATAAAATGAATAATTTTAGCACTGCAGAGTGTTAGAGAGAACCTAGACTCATTAATCAAGGTTACTAGGTGATTAAATGAACAAAATGCTAAATGTAGAGTTAGGAATATGTTCAAATCCTGCCACAGACTTTTACTTAATATGACCCTAGGCAACAAACTTAACTATGCTCAGCTTCAGTTTCCTTATGTATAAAATGAAAGTATTAGACTCAATAGCCTCCCAGGTCACTTCCAGTTGTGAATCTATGGTTCTATCATTCTATGATAATTCTGTCTTTTCCACTTGCTGCCTGTGTTATCTTGGATAAAGTTACCCTTAGCTTTTCTAGGCCTCAGTATCTTCAGGTATAAAACAAATTTTTCAGAATATAATGACTTCTAACATCTTTTCTAACTTTAAATTCACCACTTTAAAATCATCAACCTTGAATTCAGGCTTCACTCTGAGATCATTGTAAGAGCTATTGAGCAAGTGTAATATACAGATCTTGATAATTTATTTTTATGAAAAAGAAGTAAAGATGATTCCAAGATTATAAACATCATTGACAGAATAAGTATGAGGAAGAAGAATAATTAGGAAGAAACATGGTAAGCTTGTTTTTCTAATATTACAAGCATGAGATTCTAATGGGAATTCATGGCAGATATGTCTTGTAGGCAGTTAAAGATAGGATTCTGAGGCTCAGAAGATCCATTTTGGAGTTTTCTGTGTGGATGGGATATTGGAGTCTAAGGAGTAAATGAAACTAACAAGGAAGGGTATGCAAAAAGAGTTAAGAATGAACTCTGATCCTCACATTAAAGGGTTCAGAAGAGCATGAGAAGTTGGCAAAGAAGATAGAAGAATATGGATAGAGTGGCAATAGGAGAACAAGGAGAGGGTAGTATCTCTGGAAACCAAGGAGACAAGTGTCCAGTAGGGGAATTCATCAACAATGACTGAAGCCACAATGGTTAATGAGGATATATACTAAAACTGAAAGTAGTCATTGAATTTCTTGTTTAAAAAAGACATGGTTGATGTGTGAGAGAGCAGTGTGAGTAATGTGTTGTGGAAAGAGACTAGATTGTATGGAATTGTGAAAAAAGAAGGTGGTGACGAAATTAAGGAATAAATAGTAATCTTTTTAGAAGTTTATTAAGTAAATTGAGAAGAAAGATGTGTTAATATCTATATTTGATCAAGCCATGTAACTTATCTTCCTCTCTAGTTAATAGAATTGTTGCTATATATAGTAAGTTTGTTACAAATCATCCCTAAAAAACTTTCTATGAGCTTACCTTCATTTAAAAATACTACAACTATAATGGAAGCAAGTATTACATTTTTTATTAGCCCCACCATCTGATTCTCATTTACTATTTGCTTTGATTTCTTTTAGCCCCTCAGCATGTGGGTTGACAAGCTGCTTTTGAATTAACCTTCAACTAATAGGAAATATTTAGTTGCAATGAGTCAGGATTAGCAAACATTAGGGTATTGTATACACTGACATACTCACCTAGAACATCTTATGGACTATATTTTACATTCATAAAGCATTAACAATTTTAGATTCATTAAAAACTATTACTTTCAATTATTTGCAATAGGCCATGTTCATTCTATTGCAGGTAGTTTTTAATAATTCAAAGATATATAGATCTTTTAAGAAAATTTCCACACTGTCATCTTTTCATTTTATACTACAACCCAAAACCTCATGTCATTTTTTGATTTTTAATTTATATTCATTGTGATAATAAATGTTTGAGCACATACTTAAGTATATGTATTTTAATGTATTCAAAATTGTACTACTCTTTTATTATTAAACCAAGGTATCGAGTGAAGTTAGAATAAAGGCATTGTTTCTGAGTGGGTTATAAAAATACTGTGGGTATATGTCTGTGCAGATACATATGTATACACACAAAAGTATATAGCTGATCAATGGCTTTTCTTTTTATCAAGAATGATCTGTTTACTATCAAGATAATATTAAATCAAGATTTTTTTAAATGACTACCACCCACTAAATTAATGCACTACCATTAGGTAGTTTTATTTATTATTTTGGAAGCAGATGTTCAAGCATCTTCTACCCCCTTTGAGACAGGAAGCATTACTAAGAACTTATTGTGTCATATCATCCTCTAGACAACTTTTTAAATGACCTAATATCCCCTGAATACTTTAATGGGATTTCTCTAATCAACAAATGATAGAAACTCAAAAAGAAAATGCAGATTTTTTCCTAAAATACTTGTGCTAATAAAGTAGTCTGCATGTAGATATCGTAGATCATGTTTCATATAAACAATGTTGAACTCCAAGCTTTGCCTATAACTATTTCTGTGACTTTGCCTACATCACCTCACTTCACACAACATCAGGTTTCCATAACTGTCGGATTACAGGATGTCTAAGACCTCTCTCATCTCTATCTATGAACCTATGACACTTGGATCTAGCTTTCAAGCCTCTAAACCATAGCAATTAAAGATGGTCCTACCTATTTTCATTTTACTTCCAATTTCCATGGGCTTAAAGAGCCCACAGCTTGGAAATGGAGATACTAACTTCACAACAGATCACTAATGTAGCTGAACATTGAAATAACAGAGTGGAAAATTAACATTATTGGGGAAAATGAAATTCTCTCATACAGGAGAACCTATAGAATGAAAGGGGGAAGATTAATTTTATAGATGCTGCCAACAGGTAAATAAGGACCTGACCTAATTGATTTTTACTATTGATATAATGCCTAAAATTTTAAATACTAGCTTAAAAAGACCTTTGAGGTTCAAAAACTCAATGAGTTCCATTAATGGCTTTTCTGGTCACATAAATGATGTTTATATGTAAATGCTTGGCTATCAGAGGATGATAAAGATTTCCCCCAAGAAGCAGGTGCTAATTATTTGATGGAAACTGGTGTCCAAAATACCTCATGATAAGAAAGTCATGCCTGAGTGATATGAAAATTCCTCTAGCTTTCAATGGTCCTACCTCTCAAGGTAACATACACAGAGACTATGAAATCCATGTAATGCTAGAGAGAATCATTACTTCTTTTTTTCCTACTTTATTTAGCCCTACTTTTTTCAACTCAGAGGGAATTTCACAGTGCCAATGATTTTCCTTGGAATTGCCTTCATATTATCAGGAAAACTCTTAGCAAATGTAATCGGCCAAGGGTCTTACAGTTAAGCCATTATCTTGGTTATAGACTTCTACTCCCCACAGTAATTTCTCTCAACTCACTTCAGCAATTGTGTCAAGGCTCAGCACTAACAACGTTCAGAGTGATTTATTTTAAACAATCCATTCCCTGGAAAATCCTAAAGTAGTATTTGTTTAAAGGGTACACAATTTAAAGCAAAAGAAAACTCCTTTCTTTTCTCCCTAGAGAAGAGGGAAAAATTTCTTCCAAGGAGTGGAGCATTATTCCTTTTCCTTGACTATTTAAAAGCTGGTACTAGGAGGCAGAGCCAAGATGGTGGCTGGAAATCAGGGACTTTGTTAAACTCTCCCCCAGGTGCCTACAAACATCTGTCAAAATGGCTCTGAACAAATTCTAGAGTTGCGGAACCCACAAAATAGCAGAAGGAAGCAGAGCTCCAGCCCAGGAAAGCCTGGATGGTCTCTGGGAAGGGACTATTGCATGGAGCTGGGAGTGGAGCAGAGCACAAACCAGCATGGGCCATGCCAGGACCAGCCAGACTGGAAGTCCAGCAGAACAGGCCATAGTGCCCTGAATCAGTGAGCTGTGGCAGTTACCAGACTTCTTAACACACAAACACCAAAGACAACAGAGCAGTTTAGTGAGAAAAACTGCTGGATCTGCTGGATGAGAGTGAAAGGTGTTCCTGCTGGGCTCCAGCCCCAGGAACGCAGAGCCTGCTTGGATCTGGGTTGCTGTCCAGGTTGGTGGTTCTTGGGGGAGGGAGAATGTTGCTGTGACAGAGCTTGCTGTGTAGAAGCAGCTCTGAAAAGAGCAGCATAACTCCTAAAGCTTGGGACAAAGTGCTCTCTACTCTACAAGTAGTCATACACTGACAAAAAGCTCAAGGGTCAAGTAGTTGGCTGGGAACTTGAACAGGCAATGAAAACAGACTCAGATTCAGACTCAGACTTTGGAATCTTTTTTGTTGTCAAAGATGATCTAAATATACAGCCAGAAGAAGTCAACAAAGCCAAAGAGCCTACATCAAAAGCCTGCAAGAACAATATGAATTGGTCTCAAGCCATGGAAGAGTTCAAAAAGGATTTGGAAAAGCAAGTAAGAGAAGTAGAGGAAAATTTGGGAGGGGAAACGAGAGTGACGCAAGAAAATCAAGAAAAACAAGTCAATGACCTGCTAAAGGAGACCCCAAAAATACTGAAGGAAATTACACCTTAAAAAATAGACTAGCACAAATGGCAAAAGAGCTCCAAAAAGACAATGAGGAAAAGAATGCCTTGAAAGGTAGAATTAGGCAAATGGAAAAGGAGGTCCAAAAGACCACTGAAGAAAATACTACCTTAAAAATTAGATTGGAGCAAGTGGAAGCTGTGACTTTTTGAGAAATCAAGATATTATAAAACAGAACCAAAGGAATAAAAAGGTATAAGACAATGTGAAAAGCTCATTGGAAAAACCATTGACCTGTAAAATAGATCCAGAGGAGATAATCTAAAAATTATTGGACTACCTGAAAGCCATGATCAAAAAAGAGCATAGACACCATCTTTCAAGAAATTATCAAGGAAAATTTCCCTGATATTCCAGAGACACATGGTAAAATAGAAATTCAAAGAATCTACCAATTGCCTCTTGAAAAAGATCCCAAAAAGAAAACTTGTAGGAATATTGTCACCAAATTCCAGACTTCCCAGGCCAAGGAGACAATACTGCAAGCAGCCAGAAAGAAACAATTTGAGGATTGTGGAAACACATTCAGGATAACCCAAGATCTAGCAGCTTCCACATTAAGGGATTGAAGGGCTTGGAATATGATATTGCGGAGGTCAATGGAACTAGGATTAAAACCAAGAATCACCTACTCAACAAAATTGAGTATCATGCTCTTAGGCAAAATATGGATTTTCAATAAAAGAGAGGACATTCAAGCTTTCTCAGTGAAAAGACCAGAGCTGAATAGAAAATTTGACTTTCAAACACAAGAATCAAAAGAAGCATGAAAAGGTAAAGAAGAAAGAGAAATCATAAGGGACTTACTAAAGTTGAAATGTTTTGTTTACATTCCTACATGGAAAGATGATGTGTGTAATTCATGAGAACTTTCTCAGTGTTAGGGCATTTGAAGGGAATACACACACACACACACACACACACACACACACACATACATAGGCAGAGGGCACAGGGTGAGTTGAATATGAAGGGATGATGTCTAAAAAAAATAAAATATAGTGAAGGGATGAGAGAAAAATGTCTATCTATCTATCTATATGTATCTATCTATCTATCTATCTATATCTATATCTATATATCTATATATCTATATCTATATCTATATATATATATATATATATATATAGAGAGAGAGAGAGAGAGAGAGAGGGAGGGAGGGAGGGAGGGAGAAAGGGAGAGATACAATGGGGCAAATTATCTCACATAAAAGTGGCAAGAAAAAGCAGTTCATTGGAAGGGAAGAGGGGACAGGTGAGGGGGAATGAGTGAATCTTGCTCTCATTGGATTTGACTGAAGGAGGAAATAACATACACACTCAATTGGGTATCTTACCCCGCATGAAATTACAGGGAAGGGGATAAGAAAGGGAGGACAATAGAAGGGAGGTCAGATGGGGGAAGAAGTAATCAAAAGCAACCACTTTTGAAAAGGGACAGCGTCAAGGGAGAAAACTGAATAAAGGCAGACAGGATAGGAGGGAGGGAAATATAGGTAGTCTTTCACAACATGGCTATTTATGGGAGTGTTTTGCATAATGATACATGTATGGCCTATGTTGAATTGCTTGCCTTTTAGAGAGAGTGGCTGGGGAGGGAAGAGGGGAGAGAATTTGGAACTCAAATTTTTGAAAGCAAATGCTCATAAAAAAGTTATTTTTTTCATGCAACTGGGAAATAAGATATACAGGCAATGGGGTACAGAAATCTATCTTGCCCTACAAGAAAGTAAGGGGGAAAGGGACTGGAGGTGACAGAAGGGAGGGCTGACTGGGGAATGGGGCAATCTGAATATATGCCATCTTGGAGTGGGAGGGGAGGGTAGAAATGGGGAGAATATTTGTAACTCAAAATCTTGTGGAAATCAATGCTGAAAAGTAAAAATAAATCATATATTAAAGTATGGAATCCAAAGAAAAAATAAAAAAATAAAAGCATGTACTATATACAACAATAACAACAGTCTATACAACAGAGTGGGAATTGCATTTAGGAAGGCTAGACCCCATTAGCAACATATGATGGTGTCTATCAGATGTCATAAGAAATATTTTAAATATGTATGAGGTTTCTGTAAATATATAGATTTGCCACTCTAAAATACTATTACCCAAATATACATTTCAAGTAAATTAAACAGAAAAAAACACAGTAAAACCACATAAAAGTAACCTTGAGAAATAATTTCAATGACATTATATTTAGCCAGACAAAAAATGCATATTTAGTGTTTGAAAAAGTATATTACTTTGAGTTAGAAGTGTATCACTGATCTGAGAATTATTCAAAAATCTTATCTATCCTTATTTCCATTCTATTTAATATTAACCCTAATAATATAGAGTGATGGATAGCATGTAATACATGGAGTGAGGAAGATCTGGGTTCAAAGTCCTGTTTATGACATATATTAACTATGTAACTTTGCACAAAGTCACTGTAATTGTCAGTGCCATGACAGCTTTCCAAGATTATAAACAGGACAGCAGAAATTCCTCACAATGATGATCTCACATGTCAAAATACTGTACCCTATTTGCTCTCTTTTTATTACATATATACAAATATATAGATACATGTGTACATACATGTGTATATATATACATATAATTACACAGAGAGATCTCTATCATCTACATTTCTAATATGATCTTAACCCCAGCATTATTGTTAACTTTATACTCAACATATCCAATCATTCTTCAAAGCTTGAAATATTGCCTTATCATATCTTGTCTGAAATATTGCAATGGCCTTCTAATTGATCTTCCAGATTTAAAGTCCTTCATTTGATTTTGAGGGCACTGATCAATCTTTCCAGGAATATTATCTGTTACTTCCCTCTTTATATGAGATTCCAGACAAACTTGAATTATTTGTTCCTCCCACAAGACAACCATACTCCTGTTTCCTTGTATTTCTACTGTCTTCCCTTCATGGATAGAGTCCAGTCTTTTCTCATCTCAGCCTCAAAGATTCCATTACTTTCTTCAGAAGTCAACTCAAATACCTCTTTCTACACAAACATTTTGCTGATCCTATCCCTAATATCAGTGGAGGCTCTGCAAGAGTAGATATGCACATCTTTTGTCATGTATTGTCTTAAGCAAAATGTAGCTTACGATTTTGATCATCCACAAAGATAAATAGACATATTTCTATGACCGATTTGAATGAAAGGAAGAGAAACGTGAAGACATCTTTATACCTCTTTAAAAGTAATATTTTCTTATACATTTCTTTTTTCAGTATTTTTTGGGTCTCCTTTAGCAAGTCATTGACTTGTTTTTCATGGTTTTCTCACATCATTCTCATTTCTCTTCCCAATTTTTCCTCTACTTCTCTTACTTGCTTTTCCAAATCCTTTTTGAGCTCTTCCATGGCCTGAGGCCAGTTCATGTTTTTCTTGGAGGCTTTTGATGTAGGCTCTTTGACTTTGTTGACTTCTTCTGGTTGTATATTTTGGTCTTCTTTGTCACCAAAGAAAGATTCCAAAGTCTGAGACTGAATCTGAGTCTGTTTTCACTACCTAGCCATGTTCCTAGCCAACTTACTTGACCCTTGAGTTTTTACTGGTAGGGTAAAGACTACTTTGCTCCAAGCTTGAGGGGATGTGCTGTTGTTTTCAGGGCTATTTCTGTACAGCCAGCTCTGCCACTCCAGCCCTCCTCCTTCCCCAAGAACCGCCAACCTGGACCTGACTCATATCTTAAGCAGGCTCTGCACTCCTGCTCTGATCTGCCACTTAATTCCTCCCACCAGGTGGGTCTGGGGCTGGAAGCAACTGCAGCTGTAGTTCTGTAGCTGCACTGTCTCTGCTGCCTCCGTGGCGGTGGCTGAACCGTGAACTCCTTTAACTCCCTGCAGCTTTTCCCACTAACCTTCTCTGTTGTCTTTGGTGTTTGTGGGTTGAGAAGTCTGGTAACTTCCACAGCTCACTGATTCAGGGCACTAGGGCCTGCTCCTCCCAGCTCCTGATCTGGTTGGTCCTGCCTCCACCCACACTGGGCTCCGCTCCCCTCCGCTCCCAGCTCCGTGAGTGCTACACCTTACCCAGCGACCATCTAGGCTGTCCTGGGCTGGAGCCATGCTTCCCTCTGCTATTTTGTGGGTTCTGCAGTTCTAGAATTTGTTCAGAGCCATTTTTATAGGTTTTTGAAGGGACATGGTGGGAGCTCACGCAAGTCTCTGCTTTCCAGCTGCCATCTTGGCTGTGCCCTCAATTAAATACTTTTGATTTAACTTGATACCACAGCAAGAAGTAATTATGGTCTTGCTACATGCAAAGGCCCAATCAATGCTGTGATATATAAAAGACTTTTTTCCATGAAAAATTACTTACAGTTTCCATTTGATGACCATGAATTAAAATACATACAAACTCCAAATCAACGTGTACATCTTAGGTTCATGAATCTCAAAGGCATCTCAGAAGTCATCAAGTTCAACCCCCTCACAAATGAGGGAATGGAAGTACAGAGGGTTCAAGATCACCCAGGTAGAAAAGATCAAATGGATGTTTGAAACCAGGTCCTCTGACTGTAAAACCAATGTTCCTTCAGCCATGCAACACTGCTTGCTTCAGTCCTGGGATGTGATTGTTACATCAATCGTCTCTTCCTCATATGACACATGCAGAATGATTAGGATGATATTGACATTGAAGAAATTGACATTAATACATTGAAATTATCAAGCATAAATTAAAAATAATACCAAGGAGATTTTTAACATTTTTTTACAAAAATAATCATCAATATATGTTAGAATTAGCTAAATATTTCTTAGTTACATCAATAAGTCTACCAAGAGTGTACTATGTGCCAAGTAGCGTTCAAAGTGCTTGGCACACAAAGAAACACGATAGACAATCCTGAATTTCAAGAATCTCACAATCTGATGGGAAAGAAAGCATGTGAATGACTATGTAAAAAAATGAGTAAAAACTGAATAAATAGGAGATATTAAAAAGGGAAAGCACTAGAATTAAGAATTAAGAAGATTTAGGAAACACGTCTTGTAAAAGATAGGATTTTAAGCTGGCACTTGAAGAAGCCAGGGTCAGGGAGAAAGTGAGAGAGAGAGAGGGGGGCGGATTTACAGAGAGAGAGAGAGAGAGAGAGAGAGAGAGAGAGAGAGAGAGAGAGAGAGAGACAGACAGACACAGAGACAGAGAGAGATACAGAGAGACAGAGACAAACAGAGAGACAGAGAGAGTTAAACAGAGACAGAGACATATAGACACAGACAGACAGACAGACAGACAGAGAGGAAGACAGAGACAGAGGCACAGAGAGAAAGACAGAGAGAGACAGGGAGACAGATATAGAGAGAAGGAACCTGGTGAAGAACTGAAAACTGAGCTGAAGCCTATCATTTGGGTAATTGATGAAAAAGTTGTAGTATATGAAGATGATCGAATACTATCATGCACTAAGAATCTATGAAGGGAACGATGTCAGAAAAATTTGGAGAGACTTATATGAATGGATATAAAGTGAAGTGAGAAGATTCAGTGGAACAATTTATACAGTAATGGTAATAATATTTTAAAGAAAATAAACTGTGAATGACTTAGTAACTCTGATCAACACGACACACCACGTTTCCAAAGGTCTCATGATGAAAAATTCTATCTACATCCAGATAAAGAATGACAAACTCAGAATGTAGACTGAGCCACATTTTAAAAACTCTTTCTTTTTCTTTCTTTCTTCCTTTCTTTCCTCCTTCCTTTTGTAAATTGTAAACCTTTTCTTTCTTTCTTTCTTTCTTTCTTTCTTTCTTTCTTTCTTTCTTTCTTTCTTCCTATATTTCTTCTTTCCTTCCTTCCTTCCTTCCTTCCTTTCTTTCTATATTCCTTCCTTCCTTCTTTCTTCATTTGTAACATGTTTAATGGGTAATGGGGCTTCATGATTTCATGTTCATAATGAGTTTTCTATTTCTTGCCTTCTAGGTGACAAAGGGGTTAGATGGTTAGAATTTGAAACTGAAAAGAAAATAAATTGGACTGAAAAAAGAAAAAAAATATCCATAGCCAAGAGTTATAGTATCTTCTTCAAGGAAAAGCAAGGATACCAGTGTCACTAGATCAAAGAGCCTGTTGGGGGGTATACGGTTTAAAAGGAATTAAAGGTGGGGAACAGGAAGTGGGAATTTTAGAGGGGCTAGTTTATGAATGACTTTGGATGCCAAAACAGAGAATTTTATATTTAATCTAAAAGGTAGTATGGAGTCAGTAGTGTTTATTGAGTAGAGAAGATGATATGTTTGGACGTGTGCTTTAGGAATAATCACTTCGGTGGATGAATGGAGGACATATGGAATTGGAAAGAAATTCTGACAGTAAAACTTACCATCAGAATATAGCATTAGTTGTAATGTGAGGAGGTGAAAACCTGCAGCGAGGTGGTGACAGTATCAGAGAAGGGATGGGAACATAACTGAGAGATGTTGCAAAGGTAAAACTGACAGGTCTTGACAACAGATTGAATATGAGGAGAGGAAAGTGAGAGTGAGGAATTGAGAATGACAAACAAATTGTAAACCTTATGGACTGGAAGGATGGTGCTGCCCTCAACAATTGTAGAAAGGTTTGGAAGAGAAGGAAGATTTTGGGGGGAGAAATATCACATTAGTATAATGGAGTTTCCTCCAAATAGTCAATGAGCAAGAATCATTTTATGTCAAGAAATACGATATAACTGATATACAAAAAGAAGAGCCAAAACAAGAAATTTACATTCTCATGTTGGAGATAATATGTATCTTATTGTACATACATAGTACAAAATACATGCAAAGCATGCAGAAACGTCCAAGGGGAACACACTAGCAGTGGAAGGATAATGATGGTGATAAAAATGTTCCCCTTCAGAAGGTAGGGCTTGAGCTGAGCATTAGAGGAAACCAAAGAATCTAAGAGGAGAAGGAGAGGAGAGAAATAGGGACAACTCTCTGCAGCAGTTGGGGACAACCAATGCAAAAGCATAGACAGAAGAGACTAAGCTTGGTGACTGAAGAATAGCAAATAGCCCCATATTGCTGTACGGTAGAGTGTGTGGATGGAAATTTTAAAAAAATGGAAAGATAGGTACTAGGTCATGAAATTTATAAATGACAAATGTCTTTTATAATATGATCCTAGAGGCAATAGAAAACCAGTGAAGTTTATTTAGAATGGGGAAGAGTAATACCTACTTTGTTTTGTACCTTCAAAACCTTCCAAAAGGGAAAATGAGGTATTTTATAATTAATTTATTACTAACAAGTATCAATAATATCTTCACAACAGAGTATTTATCTAGCATTGTCTATTAATGGTTAGCGAGAAGAAATGGACCAACACTTTACTGCCTACTTTCTGATTTGAGCCATATTTTATTGTAGGTAATGATTATGATGGTAGTATAACATTCTGATGAAAGATGGATTATTGGCATCTTAGTTTTGTGTGATGATTCAGCATTACTTTAATTATCAGCACATTAGTATGTAGGAGTAACATGAAAAAGAACATTAGGAAGGTGTCTAAACATAAGATAACACAGCTTGGTCACACAGTAAGAGTGACGGATAATTGATGCATAGGCTCATGCCTCATTGGTTTCTATGAAATGTCAATAGTTCTGGAGGAAATCTCTCACCATACTGTGTAGACTCCTATGCAATATTTATAGGGAAATATAGTTAAGAATATGTGAGATGCATGAAAGGCCATGGATGAGTTCTGAGATGCATCATAGATCCACTAAAGTTTCAAAACAATTATTTTAATACTACATAGTCATAAACACCTTTATGGAGAGCTCAATGAAGAATAAACATTTACATATTTTTTAATTACTAGATATATGAAGTTTAAAGAATTGGTTGGATGGAAGCAAGAGTATGCTGGTAAGTCCTTAACAACCAGCATTTCAGAAAGAAAACTATGTCCACAGTATTTTAACTTTTAATCTGTACTACTAATGTTCTCTCCATTATTTCCTAAAGTCTAGGCATTAAAAAAACAATAAAATGATATGTATATTTTGACAATTTCTAGGGTATAAATTTCACACTGAAAATTTAACAATCAGCTTTCACTAGCTAGTTCAAACTGGCTCAAGAATACCTGTGGATTGGAGGAAAAATAATAGCAGATGCTCTTGGATATTTGCTCTTCCTGACTGGATCTTCCTGGATTGTTATGTTCTGCCAATTTTCCACAGAGCAGCAGGCATGTTCTACATTTTGATCTAATGTGTTGGGTAACTGATTGGAATTCACACACTCAACAAAGCTGACAGCTGGCATTATGGATCCTTGAGTGCTGCGGATTAAGTATAAGGGGCAAAATATGCTTCTTTTCCTCTTGCTTGAGTACTTACATTCAAATCAAGTCCATCTTCACATACGTACTGGGAACTATACTTGTGTTCAATCAGAATAATCAATTATTTTTTTTCTATTTCATAAAATATCTCGATATGGAAATGACTTTAATTTTAAAAATCTTTTATTCCCCTTAAACTTGCTTTGTTTTTGAGGGAAAATAGTTCCCAGCGAGAGACTCCTTCTACTGATGCCAATCAGCATCTTCTTTGCAACTTATATTCTTAATGATTCACCTGGGACACTGAGAGGAGAAGGGGCTTTCCCAGGATTACATAGCTAGTATGTGTGATGGGTGGATTTGACTCAAGACAAGCCAGACCTTCTTGCTTAGGAGGCTCCAAAATACAATGCTCCCTTTCAAACAATATGCTACAATTTCTATTTTAACAAAAAAAAATGTTCATTGCAAAAAAAATTCCATTGCAACAGTTGTATAGTTTCACTTGATATTTGTAGAAATGGGCTGTCTTTTGTCTTCCTTGGTATCACCAGGGCTTAAGATAGTGCCTGGCAAATAATAGGTTATTAATAAATGTTTATTAACTGAGGACTCAAAAAGAAATATGAAACATCTGGATACAACGAATTTAAATAATGAATGTTTATTTTGATGAACTGGGAATACGAAATGAAAGTCTTTTTGAGATGGAATGTGCTTGCATTTCTAAAAGTAATAGACAGTTACTCTATTGAGACCATGAAGTCATCCTCCTACCCTACTTTGCCTAGTAGGCTCTTATTTACCTCCTGAGATGCATGGCCTATGTGACAAGCAGAGGAATGTAACCCAGTGAATTTGAGTATCCAGGTCATCCTGAAAGTTAGTTCATTTCCAGGGCTGTTATGGACTGGAGCTAGCCTGAGGGATCCAGTCTGATTTTCAGCTGCCTTGCAGATGTGTAACAGTCCCGGGAAGTCCATGTTACAGCACAGAGCATTGTTAAGTCAGTCTCAGTAAAGCTAATGGTACTAGAATAGACTGTAGGAAACACACACACCCTTGACTCTCCACCATCTCCCAGGATACTTATAGGAATGTTGTACCCATTATGGGGTGCTTAGTTAATATTCCTATTGGGTGTGGGGGGAGGGATAAGTCCATATAGTCCCTGTGTAAAATGGGCCAGTGATTACCTTTCTCTTAGCATCTAGCTTTTTCCTTGCTTGGTAATTTAGAAATAAACAACTCCAAAATGAGAATGCCATTTGGATTTTGCCACAGATCCTAAGTTATTCAAGCACTCTTTTTACTTACACCTTCTAAATTGCTTTCTGTCTTCTTGAAAGATTGAAATGACAACTTGTTCTGCATTCAATTTATTTGCGTTTCTTCATCATGCGTATGGAGGTTGGTTGATAGTTGCTAAGTTGAAAGCACCAATGATTTCAATTACTTTCCCTTCAGCTGAGCTTTTAAAGGTAAACATTGAAACCTCTGTTCAGAACAAAAATTAAAAATGTGTTATTCATTCCTGGACACTTCCTAAATGCCAGAAATATGCCAGCTACTGCACTGAACAGAGATAAGTATAGTTGCCATACCTAAGAAATTAGTGAGAATTCTAAAATTTTCTCTAATACTGAGAGGGTTTCATGTAAGAGAAAGAGAAAAGGACATAGGGTCAGCAGACATGAGTTCCAATCCCAGTTCTTCCACTTACTAATATCTACTAGTAACCATGGACAAATTTTTCAACTCTCAGACACCCAGCCTCTTCTGTATAAACCAGAGCTAGTAGTATTTAAAATATCAACCGCAAAGGAAAATGCTTTGTGAATTTTCAACGGTGGTATGTAATTATGAGTTGTGAATATTATTAAAAGACGGGTAACAAACTTGGTAGTCTTGATTTGGAGTGGCACAAGTTTAAATGAAAAGGGTCTTAAAGGCCTGGTATATTTTTGAGTTTTGAATTGTGACTAGGTGCTCTTTTAATCTGGAGTCAAGTAATTGGGTTTGCATTCTGGCTCTACTACTTATTACTCTGTGATTTAGGGCAGGCTATTTAACCTTTCTGGTTTCAATTTCTTCAAGTATAAAATGAAATGATATGTTAGGTGATTTCTATTATCCATTTCAGCTGATGGCAAAAGGGAGTAAGGGTAGAGAAAGGAAGGAAGGGGAAAAGAAGGCAGTGCACTGGACAAAGATGATGTTTAATAAAAATATGTTGAATTGAACTATTAATGTGAGCTTTTCATCCCTTTTCTTTCCCTCCCCTTCCAACTTATTTTACTTATTCATTTTACCTCCATCTTTCTTCTTCCATTCCTCTTAAGTTCCCCTTTTCTTTTCCCTTCTACCCCATCTTTCCTTTCCATTTCATTTTCTCATTTTTCCTTTCCTTTCCCCTTCTTTTGCCAATTCTACTCCTCTTTCTTTCCATGTTTCCTTTAGCCTTCCCCTTCCCATTCCCTTTTATTCAGTACATAAGTTCTGAAGGCTTGCCTTTCATTCCTATTTCACATCCCATCACAAAGCGAACTTCATTCTCTGTGGTTTAAAGATGATGCAGATCTCTATTTGCCTATGTGTTAACTTATTTCAATTAATCATATGTTTATTAAGCACCTACTAAATGCAACCTTTTAGTCATGGCTCTGGAGATAGAAAGATGTAAAAGAAAAAAAAAATAAACAAAAAACTCCAAACAAATTTAAATGACACAATCCCCTGCTCTTACAAAACTTAAAATATAGTAGCAAAGGGGAACGTAGAAGGGATAGTACATGTACACAAATAAGCATGATTAAAAAGTAGGATGTAATGTCAGCAAAGGAGGAAGATATATAACATGATCATGGGAAATATATATGTATATACATATTCACACACATGTATTACATATGTGTGTGAGTGTGTATATGTATATATACATATATGTATACATATCTATATACACATATATGTGTGTATACATATGTGTATATGTATATACACACACATATATATATATATATACATACACACACATACACACACACACACACACACACACACACACACACACACACATATATATATATATATATATATATATATATATATACACACACACATATAGGATTACAAGGTGACATGCAGGTCCTTTTCTTGGCAGATTCATCTGATTATTATTCTGGAAAACAGAAGACATTGTTTCTGGTGATGGCCACTTATGAAATACTTAGAGACAGAAGGAGAGTGATTTCTGGCTTACTGTATCAACTGAGACAGCAAGCGTTTAGGCACCAAAATGATAATTTATGGTGTGCCTCCTATTTTCTCTTCTTTTTGAAATAAAAGATTTATGAGTTTGCAACTGTTTGAAAATCTGGCATTATAGCCTGGGCGACATTTGGGAACGACCAAATGACAGGTTTAATTTTTGCATTGTTGCAGATGCGATTTGAGATATTTTAAGGAAATGCTTTGCTGGCCAAGGAACTGTCAGCTGCAGCAAGAAACAACACTGCATGCCTGGCCTTGTGCAGCACACACCCATCATGTGGAGAGGGTCTTGCTTCTTGGGCAATTACCCATTTTCTTGTTTGTTTGTTTTTGGCTTTCTGATTCTTTCTTTGATTTAAATCCGTGATTTCGTCAGTTTAAAGAAAGTTGAAAACTTTCTCCATGAATGAAAATCAAATACTTATCTAGTTTTAAAGAATTGCCCTGGGCATTGAAAAATTTGGTGACTTGCTCTAGTCAGAACAGGGATTTTGCTTGAACTCGGGTCTTGCTGACACCAGGAAAAGCCTTCTGTCCACTATGACACTTTATTTATTTTGCTTGGTAAACAACATGATTTTTGTGATTAAGACTTGCATTTTAGTTTCAATTTCAAAATTCATATTTTACTTATGCTTTTCCCTTTCATAACAGAGGATCATTTTGGTAGCAAAATCCTCACTTTTCCATAATATTCTAAAGAGAACAAAATACTTCCCTCATGATGATCCTTTGAAGTCAGTAAGACTATTATGGACCGATGAGAAAATAGAGTAGTAGATCCCTGGATCTAGGTTCAAATCTTGGTTCTTTTACTTATTAGCCTTATTATTTTGAACTGGTAACTTTACCCTCTTTGGTCCCTCTAACATAAAATGAGTGGACAAGCCTAGATGATCTCTAAGACCCCATCACTTCACCAATCTATAATCCTATTTTTACCCAGAGTTACACAGCTAATAAATATTGAAGATTGAATTTATACCCAGGTCTCCTTATCTCAAGCCCAGAATTCTTTACTTACCTCTACCCTAGTTACTGTTATTCCAACAAGTTGATTTTGGCAAGGTGAATTTTCATGTTTATGTCTCTTCTTTGAATCCTCAGAAGTGTGTTGAAACAACAACAACAACAATAATAATACAAACATTTGATTTTTCAAGTAGTAAATGTATCAATTTTATGATAAAACAAATGGGAATTTCAGAATTCAAAAGCTGGTGCATGTGTTTTCTGTTGCCTTGAAACAGAATCTGCCTATAATAACCAAGGGAAAAAATCACATAATTATGCTATATTGAAAGATGTGCGGGGGAGTATTAAAACAAAGTTCTTTCTTGTTATGTTCCTTAATGCTGCCAAATTAATATTTACTTGTTTACACCAGCTTACCACCCACTATTTTAGTGCCCACACTCTCTTAGAGGATGACAAGCATTTCTTGCAGTTAAAAGAGAAATGAGTCTTTATAGGGAAGGTGAAGCAAAGGTGGCAAACATCCTCAGAATTTAGTGTTATCCTAATGGACTATCTGGTTTATTCTAAGGAAATAATATACCTCTGTCTGAATGAAGACAAGTGGCTGGTTTATAATTCATGATCTATAAATATGGACCAAGAGGGCTATTGGATACAAAATGAAAATTAAACATGTTACTAAAAAAAGAAAAGAAACTGAAGTATCACTTTTAGAAGCATTATTTTTTATTTTTTGCATTATTATTTTTTAAAGAAAAAAAGATTCTTTAAGATGAAAACTGAGAAATCTTGCATAAGCTATTATAAAATATGCCTTGCACTTAGCAGAGAAGTTATTAACTCATCTAGAGTGTCTGTTGAACTGTAACAATTGTATACACAAATCAGGACATCTAGTTGTTCCTATTCTGTCCATCAGGAAAGCAGTAGCAAAATGCTATTACTTAATCACTTCATGCTGATTGCAAAAGATGGTGGAAAATAAGTCTTTGCTTTTCACCTTTTCCTGTCTTCCAACTTATGTCACAAAGAAAAGACAAGAATAACAGCAAATCATGTTTATATAGCATTTTACACTTATCAATACCAGCAGCTAGAGAATGAAGGTAGTATTATTGTACCTGTCATGAAAGGGTGGAAACTGAGGCTAAGTATGGTAAAAGACTTGCCAAAGTCTTAACAGTATGTAGCAGTTTAATTATTAGAACAGCAATCTGCAGTTTTCACATTTGTGGCAAGCAGCAAGATGTGCTCTCAGATCAGAAAAAGTTGGTAATGGTAGACCTGAAGCATCAGAGACCACAGAGTCTTTCACAGCAATTTCTGAGGAAGCTATTGTTCCAACAATCCAGCTAGCAGATGTTGTGTGGGGGAAAGACCGACACAAGCCTAACAACAAGAACGCTGCCAAAGCCGGCTGCAAAAGCACAGGTTCTTTTGATCTGCTTAACTAAGGAAAGCAACGTTAAGGGGTTGACAAGTTTACTTTAATTCAGCATACAAATATCATTCACTTAGTTCAGGGGGAAAAACCAGCACCCTGAACTTCAGGGCAAAATACAAAGTACAAACATCGACAGACAGACCTTGTCTGATTCAAATCCCAATATATAGTTACCAGAGTTTAACAAAGTCCCAGAATCTGGGTTTACAAGCTGGGGGGTTCTCAGCTACAGCTGCCCAGAGTCTCCGCATCAGCACCACCACGAGTGAGAGACCTAAATAAATTACAAACATCGACAGACAGACCAAGTACAGATTCATAGTTACCAACACCTAGGTTCAGCCCAGGAGCTCATAACGAGGGCTGGCCCAGAGTCACTCGAACCACCACTGCTGTGGGTAAGAGCTCCAAAGATAAGAATGCCAACCCATGGTTTTATATCTTTTTCAGGGTCAGGGATGAGTCACACATGCGACTCACCCACGTGACCTAGAATCCTCACAAAGAGGGACTTAAACCCACGTGGTCTAAAAGCCTCTGCTGTCCCAGACATGTCACTCAAACTCATGTGTAAACTAGGCCTTCCCCTGAGGCAAGGAGGCACCAAGCACACCCAAATCTAATCAAGGAAACAAAGGCCAAACCCTTCAAGGGTACTTGGTTGAACTAAGTGCTAAGAGTCCATTTTGCTTAGCAACACAGCTATTTCTTAGGATCAAGGGGCAAGGATAGGTTCAGGCTGGGGAAGGGCTAATATGGAGGGGGGAGAAAATAGATGGTAAGGTAGTACCTTCATATTTTAGCTTATCATCCTTGCTAATAAAAGAGATAGTATACATAATGCATAGCTGACCTTAAAGTAAGGAAGAATCTTGGTTTTCAAGTCCCATCTCTGATTCATACTTTCTGTGTGACCCTGAGCAAGACGCTTATGTTCTGTGATGCTGAAAACTCTCTAAGACTAAAAATTTCAAAATACATTCTGATTGTCATTGGTAGCAAAGTTTCCTCATTGGGAGTTCTCAACAAAAGTGAAATCACAATCTACTGAAAAACAATGAAAATAGTAACAAGAAGATTCTTGTTAATTAGTTGTTCTATTATTGAGACATTGCTGAAGGATTTTAAGTGCTACCAACACCCTAAACATTTTAGTGCTAGAAAAGTAGAAAGATAGGAAGGAAGGAAGGAAGGAAGGAAGGAAGGAAGGAAGGAAGGAAGGAAGGAGAGAAGAAGGAAGGAAGGAAGGAAGGATAGAAAGAAGGAAGGAGTGACGGAAGGAAGGAAAGGAGGAGAGGTAAGAAAGGAAAGAAATAGGGAGGAAGGGAATAAACAAAATAAAGGTAGAGGGAAAAGATGGAGGAAGAGAGTGAGGAAGGGAGGGAAGAGAGTGAGGAAAGGAGGGAGGGAATAAAGAAGGAAAGGAAGGAAGCAGAGAGGAAGGAAGGGAGGAAAGAAAGGAGGAAAGAAGAGAGGGAGGAAGAAAAGAATGAAGAAAGGAAGGAAAGAGGGCTTTATCCACCCATTACACATAAGTGACTCCGATGCCAAGTCAAGCAGTCATTCAAAGAGCTAGACAAATGGATATTCCATTTTATAGTGAATGGTGTCTATATTATAGTTCTGTCTTTGAAGTTGATATGAAGAAGGACAGCCTGCAGGGTGAGAAAATTCAATCCTGGTAAAAATTTTAAAGTTAGACTTATTAGTTGTTGTCTTTGATCTCCTTTGTCAGTAGTAACATTTATGAGGCTCTATTTATTGTTTTTCTCAAAGATATGCATTTTTTAAAATAAGAATTATTAAGTACCTAATGTATGCCAAGCACTGTGCTAAGTACTTTATAATTATTACCTTATTTGATTCTCACAACAATAACATTTTTCAATTGATAAGACTGAGACAATCAGAGATTAAGTGACTTGTTCAGAGTCACATAGTTCACAAACATGAGGCCAGATTTGAACTCATTTCTTCCTGACTCTAGGCATAGTGCTTTATCCACTGTACCACCTAACTCTCATCATTAATCTGTCTGTTAGGCTTTTATAGGAGGAACATTATTTTGTTAGATTACTTCTGGTGTTCCCAGTAATTTTCTTCTTCTTCTTTTTTTTTTGGTGGGAGGAAGGCAGGGCAATTGGGGTTAAGTGACTTTCCCAAGGTCATACAGCTGGTAAGTATGTCAAGTATCTGAAGCTGGATTTGAACTCAGGTCCTCCTGACTCCAGGGCCAGAGCTCTATTCACTGTGCCACCTAGCTTCCCTCAGTAATTTTCTTGGACATGGCCCAAGTGGTCTTCATATAATCCAAATTCTGAACTGCTATTGTTGTTAATTCAAGACTTCAGTGAATTACTGAAGATTTGAGAACATATAGGCTAATGAAAAATCTTTGCACTGAAGTCGTATCTAAAAAGAGTTGCCATTCATATAGTGCGTTAAGGTTTACAAAGTGCTTTTTATACAATATCTCATCTGATTCACATGACAATCTAAGAAGGTAGTACTAGAGATATTGTAATTTTGACTTAATTTTTTTTAAAAGTGTGCTCAGGAGGGTTAGGAAACACATGCATAATCACACAGCTGAAAACACAAGCAGAATTGGAATCCGATGTCTCCTGATCAAGCTTCATACTATTATAAGTATCCTTTCCCACTGCTGCAAAAGCTTTAAGAGAAGTTTGCACTTATATCAAGGAAACACTTGTGGAAAGATTAATAGAACAGTGACCTTTGCAAACAATCACCTAGAAGAGAATTTAGTTTAGTCATAAAATTGGCTAAACATACAGAGAATTGAGCCCTATCCAATGCTGTGTGACTTGAGAGAAGTTGGGTAACTTTTCTAGACCTCAGTTTGTTTGTTCGTTTTTCACCTACAAGGTGAGGTAATTGACTAAGATGACTTCTAATCTCCTTTTCACCTCTAAGTTTATGATCCTATCATTTCCACATTTTTTCTTGCCTCTCTTTCTTCACAGTCTGCTTCTTCTACCTGTCAATATTCACAGGTTTTCCATAAGGGGATGGTGATAGTGGAAGGAATGAATCCCTAGGTCCTCTCACCTTTCTATTTACAATCCTATTTATCTCTTCCCTTTCAACGACAAATTTCTGCAGTGAAGCACGTGCCCCTGCTGCCCCCATTTCTTTACCAAACTTACATAGTTTTAAATTACATACAATCTCAGTTCTATTCTATTGAAATTGCAATTATCTTTGAATTATCCCCTGCTTCTTCTTTATTTCTCTTATGAGGTTATTCACAAGATTGTGTTGAAATGTATTTTTATTGCAAAACAACTTATTCTGCTTTGATTTCTTTATTTTTGATATCACCATCACTTCTAGAAATGCCATCCCTACCCTACCCCATCTCCAAATTAAACCATTTCTGATAACAATTAATCAACGAACATTTATGAGTCATTTATTATCTCTTAGTTAATGTTAGGTGCTGGTGTTTCAAACACACCAAAAAATGAAACAATCTCTACTTCAAAGAAAAAAAAACAAGCAAAAACTGATACTGTCCAATGACAATGTGTACCCTAGTTGTCCCATCCCCTAATTCTCTGATTCTCTTCAGAAATATAGTTCCCCATTTTAAAAATGTTTTCATTGACATTTTCCATACCTTTGCTTTTTATTCAATTTCATTGCTGTCACTTGAATCAAGGTCTTTATTACTTTATCCTTATCTTACTCCAGTATTTGACTAGCTAGTAGACCCTGGATGAGTCATCTAAGTCACTGTTCTTGAAGGCATTACTACATTTTAAAAATATGGTCATAATGCCTTTATCATTTATGCCACAGTGTTACTGCTAGGACAAAATGTAGTTAAACTGCCAAATAAAAGTCAGACACAATTATTAGCACGATTCATTGAGAGACAAAGGGGAGCGGGGAGGAGCCAAGATGGCACCTGGAAAGCAGGGACCTGCTTAAACTCTCCCCCAGCTCTCTCCAAACACCTGTCAAAACAGCTCTGAACAAAATCTAGAGCTACAGAACCCACGAAATAACAGAGGGAAGCAGGGCTCCAGCCCAGAAATGCCTGGATAGTCTCTGGGAAGGTCTATTGCAGGGACCTGGGAGTAGAGCAGAGCACAGCCCAATGTGGGCTGTGCCAGGACCAACCAGACTGGAGCCTGGCAGAGCAGCCTGTAGGGCCCTGAATCATTGAGTTGTGGCAGTTACCAGACTTCTCAACCCACAAACGCCAAAGACAACAGAAAAGGTTAGTGGGCAATACTGCTGGAAGAGAGTGAAAAGCAAGTAAGAGAAGTAGAGGAAAAATAATTTAAAAATTATTGGACTACCCAAAAGCCATGATCAAAAAAAGAGCCTAGACACCATCTTTCAAGAAATTATCAATGAAAATTGTCCTGATATTCTAGAGCCAGAGGGTAAAATAGAAATTGAAAGAATCTACCGATTGCCTCTTGAAAAAGATCTCAAAAAGAAAACTCCTAGGAATAATGTCACCAAATTCCAGAATTCCTGGGTCAAGGAGAAAATATTGCAAACAGCCAGAAAGCAACAATCTGAGTATTGTGGAAACACAATCAGGATGACACAAGATCTAGCAGTTTCACATTAAGGGATTGAAGGGCTTGGAATATGATATTCCGGAGGTTGAAGGAATCACCT
Organism: Trichosurus vulpecula; assembly: GCF_011100635.1. Taxonomy (NCBI): domain Eukaryota; kingdom Metazoa; phylum Chordata; class Mammalia; order Diprotodontia; family Phalangeridae; genus Trichosurus; species Trichosurus vulpecula. The sequence continues at coordinate 122,136,031 of NC_050578.1, read as the reverse complement.
ACTCAGCAAAACTGAGTATAATGGTCCAAGGCAAAACATGTATTTTCAATAAAATAGAGGACTTTCAAGCTTTCTCAGTGAAAAGACCAGAGCTGAATAGAAAATTTGACTTTCCAACACAAGAATCAAGAGAAGCATGAAAAGGTAAAGAAGAAAGAGAAATCATAAGGGACTTACTAAAGTTGAACTGTTTTGCTTACATTCCTACATGGAAAGATGATGTGTGTAATTTATGAGACTTTTCTCACTATTAGGGTTGTTGAAGGGAATATACATATATGTAGACAGAGGGCACAGGGTGAGTTGAATATGACAGGATGATATTTTAAAAAAATAAAATTAAGGGATGAGAGAGGAATATATTGAGAGAGGGAGAAAGGGAGAGATAGAATGGGGTAAATTATCTCAAGTAAAAGTGTCAAGAAAAAGCAGTTCATTGGAAGAAAAGAAGGGGCAGGTGAGGGGGAATGAGTGAATCTTGCTCTCATCAGATTTGACTTGAGGAGGGAATAACATACACACTCAATTGGCTATCTTACCCCACATGAAAGGAGGGGGAAGGAGATAAAAAGGGGGACAATAGAAGGGAGGGCAGATTGGGGGAAAAGTAATCAAAAGCAAACGCTTTTGAAAAGGGACAGGGTCAAGTGAGAAAACTGAATAAAGGGGGACAAGATAGGAGGGAGCAAAATATAGTTAGTCTTTCCCAACATGACTATTTATGGAAGTGTTTTTCATAATTATACATGTGTGGCCCATGCTGAATTGCTTGCCATCTTGGGGAGGGTGGATGGGGAGGGAAGAGGGGTGAAAATTTGGAACTCAAAATTTTAAAAGCAGATGCTCAAAAACAGTTGTTTTTGCATGCAACTGGGAAATAAGATATACAAGCATTGGAGAACAGAAATCTATCTTCCCCTACAAGAAAGTAAGGGGAAAAGGATGGTGGGAGGTGTAGTGGGGTGATAGAAGGGATGGCTGACTGGGGAAGGGGGCAATTAGTATATATCCCATCTTGGAGTAGGGGGGAAGGTAGAAATGGGGAGAAAATTCGTAACTCAAAATCTTGTTGAAACAATGCTGAAAACTAAAAACATCAAATAAAAAAATCATTAAGTCTAAAAAAAGAATGAGAGACTAAACAAGTGTCAGATATGCCTACCCATGTGCTAGTGGAAGAAGTAAGTCCTCTTCCCTCTAGTCTGGTATCTGGGCATTTGGGAAAACAGTGAAAAAGTTATAAGGTGACAAGGGAGAGAAAGTACCAAGGATCCATGAAGTCCTCATCTTGCTTTTATACTTATCCTTTATTTAACTCCCATTTGAATATGTATGTTCCACTTCAAAGAAACCCAGGAGATAATGATGCATCCCCAGGCTTCCTGGCATCAGAACCCATTGACAGCTGAAGTCCTGCATCCTCTTGACTGTTCTTTTGGGTAAAACCTTTCATTTTTCAAGGAGTCATTAGTAGCTTTCAATGTAGGATAGGCATGTACTTATTTAATTGCTTATCAACATTTTAAAATATAAATACTAAAAATGGTTTCCTGTAGAAGGCTAACAGAACTCTAAGGTTACTAGGCTAATTGTGTGTTTCAACAACCTGGCTAGCAGCTTCTGTGGGGGTATAAGATTCACCCACAGCCAGCACCCAGAAAGCTGCCAACAGCACAGGTTCTTTCGATCTGCTTAATTAAGGGAAGCAAGGTGAAGGGGTTGACAAGCTTACTTTTAATTCAAATATCATTCAGTTAGTTCAGGGGAAAAAAACAGCACCCTGAACTTCAAAACAAAATGCAAACAAATTACAGACATCAACAGACTTTGTCTGATTCAAGTCCCAACAGATAGTTACCAGAGTTCAACAAAGTTTCAACATCCGGGTTTACAAGCTGGAGGGCTCCTTAACTACAGCTGCCCGGAATCTCCTCATCAACACCATCTCCAGAGCCCCGCACAAATGGCTCTGTCCTCCTTTCTTATAGGGCTTCAGACATCAGACATCTTCTGAATCACCAGAGCTCAGGCTCTGGTGATTGGTTCTTGAGTTGGCCCCTCCCCTTAGGATCCTGGGAGGTTCACATCCACATGGATTACGTTAACACCTAATGAGGTTTGGGCCTGGGGCTTAGCACCTAGTAAATCTCACTGAGATAAATTGAGTCACTCAAAGAAAACAAAGGCCATTCTGGTTACATTGTGAAATTACTTATATGCCATAGTAGGTTAGGACAATTCTAAAAACCAAAGATTCAATTGCATACGTGCCAATTTCAAACAATACATCCCCAATATCAAAGCCTACTTTGGGATATGAGTGAAGAGATGCACTTAGTCCATGAATAGAAGTTCTAGAGTATGCATTCAAAAGATCCTTACCCCTCCAAATCCTATAAACCATTTATCCTATTTTCTTAAAACATCAACAAAACAACAACACAACAACAAATTCCAGATATATCACAGTACCAATTCACACTCTGTTCTTTCTGTATTGAACTTTGACTTACAGCAATGATTGAGAATCATAGAATTTTAGAATGCCATATCACCTAAGTGACCAACTTAGACCTGAAAGACACCCCCATTATAATAAAACCAATACATATATCCCCTTTCTGCAGACCTCTGAGGCGTAACTCACTACTCCCTCTTGATTCTCAATCACTCATTTGACTTTTGGACTGTTATAGTTTTTAGGAAGTATTTTCCTTTCATAGAAATTAATTTTGCTCCTTTGCCACATTCCCCCATTCATTATAGCTTAATCTAACCTCTGAGAGCAAATAGAAAAAGTCTAATGTATTTTACATATGACAACTCACCAAATATTTTTAAAAATGGCTATCCATATTTCTTTGCAGTTTTTCTTCTCTAGTCCCTAAATCCCTAGTTGGTGTGACTGTTACTCATATTTCCATCTTATTTGCCTTCCTCCTTCTGTCCTAGAGATTATCAGTGTCTTTCTGAGATTTTAATAACTATAACAAGAAACAATAATGCAGTTCTGCTTTTACCAGAGCTGAGTAGAAAAGGAGCGTCTTATTCTTAGACACGTCTATCTCTCTTAAGACATCCCCAAATCACAATAGCAGTTTTGAATGCCACTTCTGACTAATATAAAATCTCCCCAAAATCCCAGATCTGCTTTCAAAGTAACTGCTATCTACTAATGCAAGTAACCATATTTGTCACACTTTTTTATTCAAGTGTAACATTTTATCACTATTGCATTCTTTTTTCTTAGTTTCAGTCTAATATTTTATCTTTTCATTTTCTTTTCTTTTTTATGAGGGAGGGGATCCTGCCTCTTTCATCCAATCTGTCAGTTAACCTTCTCAGATTAGTATAATCCAAAACTTTGATAAGCATGCCATTTGTTCTTTTATCGAAGTCACTGAAAAAATGCTTAATGGCACATGACCAGGCACAGATAACTGGGACACTACCCTGGAAACCTCCTGCCAATTTGCAATAGTACAACTTATGATTACTACAATTCAATTATGTTCCTTCAACCATTTTTGAAATAATCTATTTTTTACTACCTACTCCAAAAATCTCCACCTTTCCACAAGAATAGAATGAGACATGTACTGAAGTTTTAATAAAATCCATCTAAATTTTACTTTCAGCACTCCCTTTAAGAAGTGTGTGTGTGCACGGGGCAAGGGGGGAATATACTAGGTGGTCCAGTGGGTAGAACATTGGTCCTAGAGTCAGGAGGACCTAAGGTCAAATCCAGTCTCAGACACTTGATATTTATTAGCTGTGTAATCCTGGGCAAGCTACTTAACACTGATTGCCTCACCAAAATAAAAAAAAAAAAGAAGTGGGGGAGAGGACAAACATTTCTTAAGCATTTATTATATGTCAGGCACTGTGCTAAACAGTTTACAAATACTTTGGCCCCCAGTTTCTTCAATCATAAAATGTAGTTGAAATTGGCACAAAATTTCTCTAAGGTTCCTTCCAGAATCTCTATAATCTTGTAGGATAGGGTCCCAAGGTAAATCAAGAGTGTATGTTACAAGAAGCAAAGTTTATAATTACACCTTTTCCTCCCTCTCTGTCAGTAATGTATTCAGAATGAAGCAAAAGAAGGGGGCCAATTAACTATGAGTTCATTTAAGAATGGAATAAAAATAACCACTGAATACAGAAGACAAAAACACGAAGGGCAATCAGGTGAATAATTACACTTAAACAAAGGGATGATGCAAAGCCTGGGATATACTTAAACTTTATTTAATTATCTTTTGTATCACATTTCTGACAACAAGAAGAAGCTGACAGAGACTCGCTCCATTATTATTGTCAGGGGCATTGGCCAGTGTGACTTTGTGGAGCTGTCTTGCCCAGCTCATATCCTGTCCCATAATTAAAAAGTAGCACATTATTCAGAACAATCCATGTGAGATTTCAAACAATCAAGGCTTGCCAAACTAAAACTTTTCCATTGCATTTTAAAATAATATTATAGCAGGAGGGAATACTCAATGAATTCCACATATATTCAAGAATCTGATATATCTCTTGTCCTGGGAGAGAGAAGGGAAAGGAAGTAAAAATGGAGAAGATGATAATGAAGAAGACCGAAAAGTAGGAGAAGAAGAAAGAGAAGGTGGGGAAGAAGAAGGAGGAGGAGAAGGAGGAAGAAGAGAAGAAAAAGAAGAAGGAGAGAAGGAGAAGAAGAAGGAGAAGGATGAGGACAAGAACAAGGATAAGGATGAGGAGGACAAGGATGAAAAGAGACAATAATGAGGACAAGAACAAGAAGGAGCAGCCTTTGAAAATTTGAATTATAGAATCTGGGATCTAAAAGTGACTACAGTTAGTGACTTGCTAAGCCATGCAGAAAATCACAAACATACATGGACTAGATATCAGGCTTCCTGATTCAAAAGCTAGATTTATTATGATTACATCATACTGCATATCAAAATCCACTAATTCAAGAAATAATAATTAAGTATATGTTAGTCTAATATATTTTGCTGTATTCTAGATCATAGATACAAAAAGTGTATAAAATATGGTTCCTTACCTCAAAAATTGAAAGTATAGTAGACACTTGTGTCAAAGTGAGAGAATTCAGGGAGGGAGGGCCTTTTCCAATGAAATTATGCAATTTCTAAGGTCTTGCAGACCAGATTCACTTTATAGGAGAGCCTGTTCCCAAAGGAAGGGACTGCTAGTTTTCCTGACTGATTATGTCTTTACCCTAGACCCAGAGCTTATGTCTAGGGTCTTCCTTAAAAGGCATTAACGGGGCATCTTCTAGAAAGTTGTTTAAAATAACTTACAAAGTATTGGGTAAAAGGAATTTATTTGTTTCTTCAAATATGAAGAAATGTTAAGGCTTGTAAGTCCATATTGACAAATATTTAACATTTATACAGTAATAGACACTATCACACTCTCTCTGGAAGTAAAAGCTACTGGAAGAATTGTAGAAGCACTCAACAAACATTTACCTTTCTCCTCCCATCTGCCTGCTCTGAGCAATTCAATGTCTCTATTTTCTGGATGGCTAGATATGCATGGCTTATCCTCCTTTCTATGATCATCTTGTCTTCTGGGAAGAGTGTGGCTATAAGAAGCCTCTTCTACTCAGCAACCAGCATTAATAACACCCCAGTCCCACCCAAAGACTTTTTAGCTTGTATAGTATCTGACCAATCAAGAAAAATTTATATCTCAGCGTATCTATTCAGTGAACTTGCTTATATATAGAAATAAAAACAAATGAGGCATCTAGGGGCTTGAGATTCAATCTCAGCAAGCATGTATTCTCATCGTATAATAGCCACATTAGCTATTATAGAAAAGGAGAAGCATTTCCTTCTTCTCTCATTGGAAGTTCGAGGGAGAACTGGAAAAGTTCTAGACACCATTCTCCAAATTGTGTGTGTGTGTATGTGTGTGTGTGTGTGTGTGTGTGTGTGGAGAAACAGAGAGAGAGAGAGAGAGAGAGAGAGAGAGAGAGAGAGAGAGAGAGAGAGAGCAGACAGACAGAATTCAAAGCCATTACACTTAAATTTTCCTGAGTAATTCTCTTGTCTTAACTCTAAATCCTGTTGGCAGACTTCCCTTCCCTACCGCAACCACTCTACTGTCATGAGAACCAAGGGTACAAAGAGAAGTCACTGGTAGCATATGCATTTCAGTAAGAAGTCATGCAATACAAGTAAGAAAAAATGGCCATGTCCATCACCATACATGCAACACAATCTGCCTCCAAAAAATTCTCATTGCAAGAGAAGACTGCCTTGATTACCCTCATTACACTAATGAGAATAACAAGATATGTGTGAGGAGAAGATGTACATGAACTGATAAAGAGTGAAGTAAGTGGAACCAACTGTTTCTGTGGTTGCAATTAATGGTCTATGAGTCTCTTTGCAACACTGATATTCCATGGTTTTATATTCTGTCAAACTATTTGTCCTAAAAGGATTTTTCTGTTTTCTATTATGTCTCATAAAATACTGAACTAAAATGAAATTTGGAAATGTATCTCCCTCCATCATTATCTTTTCTGTTAAGTAATACTACAATGTCAAGAAAATCTGAATTAGTGATTATTCACTGTGTGATTAGTTTGACGCTTTGATATCTTCAATCCTCCTGTAAATACATGAAAAGTCGGGAACTCATTTAGTATTGTATTGTCCCTTCCATTTGAACAGATACAAAAATATGTGTAAATGCATGTTTGTGTACTGCAACGTTTAACTTCTCAAAAATATTTGTTCTTTGTTGTCATGTGTAAGTTTGTTTTTCCTTTCATGCATCTTTAAAAAAAATACTGGTTTTACAGTAGTTTCCCAAAGTCTGCAAATATTTTGGTTCTTCTGCAGTTTTAGCATATATTAAGAACAGGGCTTCTGTGTGTAATGAGCTGTGTCCATATGCTGATACCAAGCCTGCAGTCATCATCTCACTTAAACCAAATATATGTACAGACAATAGAACAACCTAGCCATTCTCAAAGAAGTCAGACCCCAATCACTTAAACTGTAAGATGGTATCTGTCATCTGACAGCTGCAACAGCATATTCAGAGATTATGTTTTAGTTATTCTTTCACTGGACAGAGATATTATCATTTTGAAGAAATATAGCTAGATGGGTATATATTCCATTATTACAAAATACTTTCCTAAATTGATCTTTACTTTTTTTTACAAAGTGAGGAATTTCACTACAAAATACGTTTAAGCCTACAGGACTGAAGCGTTTTGTTAAAGGGAGTGACATAATCAGTGATGTCTTCAGTGGACTAATTATTGGCAATCTATAGGCTGGATTGAAGGGTGAGAGAAGACAGGGAAAAGCTGTGGTAATAAGAAATGATTATCATTTTAACTAGAGTGACATCAAGTAGAATGGAGAGTAAGAGAGTGGCCAAAACTTTGAGGATAGGAAAAAATGCCATGAATGATTTGCTAATCTGTGATTTCCAATAGATGGTTTGGGAAATTGATAATGCCAAATGATGGTCACAAATTCTTTTTTATATCAATCTTTAGAATCATAGCCTCAAGATAGTATGTCAATAAAACAATGAGAAGGCATCATAGCAGGATTTAGGCAACTCAGTTACTTTGTCAAGGCCAGTCATCATAGAATATGTATGACCTTGGGCAACCACATAAACCTTTATTCCTCATTTATACGATAGGTTTACAGTTGATATAAACTTTAAAATCCATATTAGTTATTAAAATATATAACATATAGGACCTAAAGCTTTACTCCAAAACTTATCAAGTGCACTTCTCTTTTTTTTAACACAATTTATTTTTTATTTATTGGTGACATAAGGTTGTTGTTGCTTTCCTGATCATGGTAAGATCCAAATGTGACATATGCATCAACTCCTCATATATGAATGTAAGCACTTTATCCATGTTTAGTCCTTTATCCTTGTTTATTCATGTTTATATTTTTATGTTTTCTTTCACTCCTGTGTTTGAAATTCTCAGTTTCTCTGCAACTAGTGTCTTTTTATCTGGAATACTTAGAAGTCTTGTGTTTCATTAAAGTTCCATTTTTCCCCATGTAAGAATTTTACCTAGATTTCAGTAAATTTTTATTGGATGTAAGTCTATATCCACTACCTCCTGGAATATCATGTTTTAGGTCCTGAATTTCTTTATATGTTGTTTTTGCTCAGTCATTTTCAATCATGTCTGACATTTTGTGAAACAATTTGAGGTTCTCTTGGCAGAGATGCTGGAGTTTTTTGCCATTTCTTTCTCTACCTCATTTTACAAATGAGAAACTAAGGTAAACAGAATTAAGTGACTTGCCCAAGATCACACAGCTAGTAAGTATCTGAAGGCAGGTTTGAATTTAGGAAGATGATTCTTCCTGACTCCAGGTGCAGAACTCTATCCACGGTACCACGTAGCTGCTATATCATATGTGTTCTCTACAACCCTTAAATACTTGAAATCTTTCTTTCTGGCTGCTTGCAAATTTTTTTCTTTGACCTAAAAGTTCTGGATTCGGTTATCATGTTCCTGGGAGTTTTTATTTGGGGGGTTTTCAACAGGAGAGCAGTGAATTCTTTTTCACTTCCATTTTCCCCCCGTGTTATAAAAGATATGGACAGTTTTAATATCTTAAAATTTGGGGTTCATGTTTTTCTTTTTTTTTTTCTTTTTTTTTCTTTTTTTAAATCTTTTTTTTATTAATTTATTTGTTTATTTTTAGTTTACCACACACGGTTCTACATAATTTTGAGTTCCAGATTTTCTCCCCTCCCTTCCCCCTCCCTCCCCAAGACGTCCTGGAATCTCATATAACTACCATGTATAACTTCGCATTGAATTAATTTATACACTAGTCAAGTTGTGGAGAAGAATTATGACCAATGGAACGAATCATGAGAAAGAAGAAACAGAACCAAAAAAAAAAAAAAACAAAAACAAAAACAAAAGAGAAGCAAAATAGGCGAGCACGTAGTGCGCCTCAATCTGTGTTCAAACTTCACAGTTCTTTCTCTGGATGAAGATAGCATTCTCCATCGTGAGTCCCTGGAGTTGTCCTTGCACTTTAGGTTGCTGAGAAGAGTGAAGTATGTCAGGGTTGGTCCTCACGGAGTCCATATATCTGTGGTTGTGTACAATGTTCTCCTGGCTCTGCTCCGCTCATTCAGCATTATGTCGTGTAGGTTTTTCCAGGTTGTTACTAAATCTATATCATCCCCATTTCTTATGGCACAATAGTATTCCATTACCTTCATATATCACAGCTTGTTCAGCCATTCCCCAATTGATGGGCATCCCTTTGATTTCCAATTCTTGGCTACCACAAAAAGAGCCGCTATAAATATCCTTGTACATATGGGTCCTTTTCCCACTTGTGAGATTTCTTTGGGATACAACCCTAGAAGTGGTAATGCTGGGTCTAAGGGTATGAACAATTTTTATAGCCCTTTGGGCATAGTTCCAAACTGCTCTCCAAAATGGCTGGATCAGCTCACAACTCCACCAGCAATGTAACAATGTTCCAATTTCCCCACATCCTTTCCAGCATTTATCATTTTCCTGTTTTGTTTTTTTAGCCAATCTGACAGGAGAGATGTAGTATCTAAGAGATGTTTTGATTTGCATTTCTCTAATCAGTAGTGATCCAGAGCATTTTTTCATATGCCTATAGATAGCTTTAATTTCTTCCTCTGAAAACTGCCTGTTCATATCCTTTGACCATTTCTCAATTGGGGAATCGCTTGTATTCCTATATATTTGTCTCAGTTCCCTGTATATTTTAGAAATGAGGCCTTTATCAGAGATACTAGTTGCAAAGATTTTCTCCCAATTTTCTGCTTCCCTCCTAATTCTTGTTGCATAGGCTTTTTTTGTACAAAAACATTTCAATTTGCCATAATCAAAATTATCCATTTTGCATTTTGTAATGCTCTCTATCTCTTGTTGGGTCATGAATTCTTTTCTTTTCCATAAATGTGATAAATAGACTATTCCATTCTCTCCCAAATTACTTATAGTATCGGCCTTTACTCCTAAATCTCAAACCCATTTTGACTTTATTTTGGTATATAGTGTAAGATATTGGTCTATGACCAGTTTGCCCTACCATTTTCCAATTTTCCCAACAGTTTTTGTGAAATAATGAATTATTAGCCCAGAAGTTGGCCTCTTTGGGTTTATCAGAGAGTAGATTGCTAAACTTGTTGATTTCTCCTACTTGTGTACCTATCCTATTCCACTGATCCACACCCCTGTTTCTTAACCAGTACCAGGCAGTTTTGATGACTGCTGCTCTGTAGTACAGTTCAATATCTGGTATCAATAGGCCACCTTCTCTAGCATTTCTTTTCATTAATACCCTAGATATTCTAGACCTCTTTTTTTTCCAGATGAATTTTGTTATAATTTTGTCCAGCTCAGTAAAATAATTTTTTGGTAGTTCGATTGGTATGGCACTGAATAGATAGATTAATTTAGGTAAAATTGTCATTTTTATTATATTAGCTCAGCCTAACCATGAGCAACTGATATTTTTCCATTTATTTAGATCTGATTTTATTCGCGTGAAAAGTGTGTCATAGTTATGTTCATATAGGCCCTGGGTTTGTCTTGGCAAATAGACTCCCAGATATTTTATAGTGTCTACAGTAACTTTGAATGGAATTTCTCTTTCTATCTCTTGCTGTTGGGCTTTGTCAGTAATGTATAGGAATGCTGAGGATTTATGTGGGTTTATTTTATATCCTACAACGTTGCTAAAGTTGTTTATTATTTCAAGTAGTTTTTTACTTGATTCTCTAGGATTCTCTAAATAAATCATCATATCATCTGCAAAAAGTGATAATTTAGTTTCTTCTTTTCCTATTCTAATTCTCCTTCAATTTCTTTTTTTTATTATTGCTACAGCTAACGTTTCTAGTACCAAATTGAATAATAGGGGTGATAATGGACATCCTTGTTTCACCCCTGGTCTTATTGGGAATGCATCTAGCTTATCCCCATTACAAATAATGCTTGTTGATGGTTTTAGGTAGATGCTATTTATAATTTTAAGGAAGGTTCCACTTATTCCTATGCTTTCTAGTTATTTTAATAGGAATGGGTGTTGTACTTTGTCAAAGGCTTTTTCTGCATCTATTGAGATGATCATATGATTTCTGCTGGTTTTGTTGTTGATATGGTCAATTATGCTAATAGTTTTCCTAATATTGAACCAGCCTTTGATTCCTGGAATAAATCCTACCTGGTCATAGTGTATTATTCTCGTGATGAGTTGCTGCAATCTTTTTGCTAATATTTTATTTAAAATTTTTGCATCAATATTCATTAGAGAAATTGGTCTATAATTTTCTTTCTCTGTTTTGACTCTACCTGGTTTGGGTATTAGTACCATATTTGTGTCATAAAAAGAATTTGGCAGGACTCCTTCTTCACCTATTTTCCCAAATAGTCTACAAAGTATTGGAATTAGTTGTTCTTGTTCATGTTTTTCTTAATCAATATATTCAACAATGCTTCTTATTTTTTATTGATATATTTTCCAGAACAGCGATTTTTATTATGTGATACTTTACATTTGCTTCTATTTTTTTCAGTCTCTTGATTTTGATTTAACATTTTTATTGTCTCATGGAGACCTTGACTTCTATTTCTTCTAATTTTCAAGGAGTTCATTGCTTGGATGAGGATTTGTATTTATTGTGTCAGGCTATTAATTTCCTTTGCAACTCTTTATTCAATAGCTGTCATCATTATTCCATTTCCCCCCTCCTTTGCTCTTATTTAATTGATAAAAATAAATACTTTTATAACAATTTATCTCTTCAAGGAATTCTGTTTGAATTTGTGTCCAAGATATTTTGTTTTCTTTGAGACTTTACTTGAACATGTTTTGTAGTCATTCTCTACTTGTGGGTTTCTGTCTTGATCATCCCTGTCTCTATATTGATATTTTGCTCTTGACCAGGTTACTTTGAGACACTGAAAGGTTGGGAATCCCAGCTCTGAGTTTCCTTGAAACCTTGGAATAAAACAACACACCATACTCCCAAGAAAGAAGCAACAAGTTCAGCCCTGACCTTCCTTTCAGATGCCTGGCAAGCCTGGCTCAAATAGCGGCTGGAAGATTGAGGGGAAAAAAAAAAGAACCCACACATATTTATTAAATGGTATTGCAATTCAGCAGAAAAAGGGCTAGATTGTGGATTACAGGATCTGTGTTTAAATCCCAATACATCCATTGGCTATCTGTGCTACGATGGGCAAGTCACACACTGTCCATGGATCTTGGTTTTCTAATACGTACAATGAAAAAAATGGACCAAATGGCTCCTAAAGTCCCATCCAGCTCTGAAACTATGAAGCTATGATCTTATCTCTCTTCTTACATATCTACTAAACTTGAGCCTTTTGATTGTTCCCCTTGTTTCTAGTCTTTCAGTCTATTAGTTCTCAACATGATTGTCAAATTAATATTCTTAAACTGCACAACTGATCATGTATTTTCTTTGCTCAAAAAGTTATATTTGCCTGTAGAGTAGAACACACATTTCTTTATGACATTTACTTGTGCCACAAAGAATACATGACCTCTTTCAAAATATTACTCAGAAGTCACCTATTACAAGAAACCTGTTCTGGCTCTTCAAATTATTATTTCTCTCCCTCTTAAGTTAATTTGTTCTTAATTTGCATATATTTTACATCTACTTATTTGTATATGCCACCATCCCCCATACCCTCCTTACCTCAAATATCTTGTAAAATCATTAAAGTAAGGGCATATTTTATTTTCCTCTTTGTATCTGTAGCAAAATATCTGATACATAGTAGAACCCCTCAAATATAAAAGATTCTTAAATAAAATTGAACTAAGGTAACTCTGTTTTTTTTTTGGATACATATTTTGCATGTATACTTATATATCATACACACACACACACACACACGAATATAATATTATATGTGTAGTTTAAATTCGACTTTAATGTAGAATTCTCCTGATTTTTCTCATGCAATTCATACGAAGAAGGGTTAAGTCAGGGGCAAAGCCAAGATGGAAGCATGAAAACAGCAACTTTTGGGAACTCTCTTTACAAACTTTGTCAGATACCTCTAAAAAATTTAATCTTAGCAAATTTGAGAGAGGTAGAAGACACTAGGACACTGAGTGTGGCAGACGTCAAGCCCAGGAGAGTCCCCAGGGTTGATTGGACAGATCTGTGAACTGAGAGAATATAGGGTGCTGGGAACTGTACCTGATGACACCCAAATGGGAGCAGCAGCTGAACTCAACCAGCAAATGGGGCTGGAAGGGTACAGAATGAAACTGTACTTGAGCAACTATACTTGGAGTAGGCCCAAGGTTGAACTTCCAGCTGCGGTGGGGATCCCCAGACCCCTTAGCTCAGGATAGGAGTCTGTCGGAGCTATGTGAGGCAGCAGCACAGACCCTGTGGCCACAGCAGATGTTACTCCTGAGGATTTCAGCCCATAATCCAAAGGCATGAAACTTCTGGGAGCCGTGATGACCAGATAAAATAACTCTCATCCCTTCCTTGAATAAACACAGAGAATATTGCCCTAGGAGAAACCCTGGAAAGGAGGAGCCAGAAGTGGAAGTTCAGTAATCTTACAGCTCAGGAGGCTAGGGTAATTGGGTCTCTTATGGTGGCAGAAGGAGACCAGTGTAGGAAGGGAGGTGTCCTAGCAGGACGCACCTTGGCAAACCAGCTGGAGTTCCTGAGCCCCAGGGAATTGGAGCTGGCAAGCACAAACACCAGGACCCCAGCCATGACAATTGAAAGGGTTATACATAGAGAGGGTGTCGGAATAAAATAACTGATATGATGATAAAAACATAATTAAGCAGTATAAAGGGATGGTTCTGGGAGAAAAGGTAAGAAGGTGGTAGAAAGGGTGAATTACATCACATAAAGAGGCACAAAAACATATAGCTGAGAGAAAGAAGGGAAGGAGAAGAGCAGAATTTGAGCTTTACTCTCATTGGATTTGGTTCAAGGAGGGAATAATATGCTCTGATAAGTAAAGAAATCAAACATGTCCTACAGGCAGTAGGAGGGGATAAGGAAAAGAAAAGGGGGGTGGTAAGAAGGGAGGGAAGACTTAGTAAGGGGAAAAGGGTAAGATAAGGGGGGACTGAAAAGAATGGAATATGGAGGGAGGCAGTGACCAAAAGCAAAACCTTTGAGGAATGCAAGGGAGAAGGTAGAAATAAAAGCATAAACTGGGGAGGAGGGAAATAGGTTGGAAAAAAGACACATAAACTAATCATAACTATGAATGTGAATGGGATGAACTCTCCCATAAAATGGAGGTGGATAGCAGAATGGGTTAAAAACCATAATCCAACAAAATGTTGTTTACAAAAGACGCATTTGAAACAGGGGAATACACACAGGGTAAAGGTAAAAAAAAAAAAACTGCAGTAGAATATATTCATATTCAATGTATTGCAGCATCAGCTGAAGTAAAAAATAACAGGGGTAGCAATCCTAATATCAGACAAAGCAAAAGCAAAAGAAAGATAGATCTATTTACAAGAAAAGACAGATCTAATTAAAAAAGATAAAGAAGGAAACTGTATCTTGCTAAAAGGCACCATAGGCAATGAAGTAATATTATTACTTAACATCTATGCACCAAGTAGTACAGAATCCAAATACTTAGAGAAGAAGTTAAGGGAAGAAATAGCAAAACTATACTAGTGGGGGACCTCAACTTCGACCTCTGTCAACTTGATAAATCTAACCTCAAAATAAAGAAGAAAGAAGTTAAGGAGGTGAATAGAATTTCTCAAAAGTTAGATATGATAGACCTCTGGAGAAAACTTAATGGGGATAGAAAGGAATACACTTTTTCTCAGTGGTACATGGCACATACTTAAAAATTAACCATGTACTAGGGCATTAAAATCTCACAATCCAGTGCAGAAAGGCAGAAATAGTCAATGCATCCTTTATAGATCATAATGCAATAAAAATTATTTGTAATAAAGGACGATGTAAAAATCAATCAAAAATTAATTAGAAACAAAATAATGTATTCCTAAAGAATGAGTCACAGAACAAATATTAGAAACAATTAAAAAATTCATTCAAGAGAATGACAATAATGAGATAACATACCAAAACTTATGGGATGGAGCAAAAGCATTTCTTAGAGGAAGTTTTATTTATCTAAATGGTTCTATGAATAAAATGGTTAAAAAAGAGATCAAAGAATTGGGCATGCAACTGAAAAAGCCAGAAAAAAATTGAAAATCCCCAATTAAACAACAAGTTAGAAATATTGAAAAGCAAAGTAGAGATTAATAAAATTGGCATCAGGAAAACTAATGAAGTAATAAATAAAGCTAAGAGCCAGTTTTATGACAAAAACAGTAAATTGATAAATCTTTGGTCAATTTGAATAAAAAAAGAAAGAAAACCAAATTACCAGTATCAAAAATGAAAAAGGGTAATTCACCTTCAATGAAGAGGAAATTAAAACAATAATTAAGAATTATTTTGACCAACTGCATGCCCAAAAATATGACTACCTTAGGGAAATTATGAATATTTCCAAAAATATATACATAAATTGCCCAGGTTAACAGAAGAGGAAGCAAAATAACTAAATAACCCCATCTCAGAAAAAAAAGAACTTTTGAGCAAGCCATTAGTGAACTCCCTAGGAAAAAATCTCCAAGGCCACATGGTTTTACATGTGAATTCTATCAAATATTTAAAGAACAATTAATTCCAATACTTTATAGAATATTGGGGAAAATTGGTGGAGTCCTACCAAATTCTTTTTATGACACAAATATGGTACTAACACCTAAACCAGGAAGAGTCAAAACTGAGAAAGAAAATTATAGACCAATTTCCCTAATGAATATTCATGCAAAAATTTTAAATAAAAGTTTAGCAAAAAGACTGCAGCACCTTATCATGAGAATGATACACTATTACCAGCTAGGATTTATTCCAGGAATGCAAGGATGACTAAATATTAGGAAAAATAAAAGTACAATTGATCATATCAACAACAAAACTAACAGAAATCATATGATTATCTCCTTAGATGCAGAAAAAATAAAACTTTTGACAAAATACCATACCCATTCCTATCAAAAACACTAGAAAGCATAGGAATAAATAGAGTCTTCCTTAAAGTTATAAATAGAATCCACCCCAAACAATCAGCAAGCATTATATGTAATGAGGATAAGCTAGATCCATTAAAAATAAAATCAGAGATGGAAAAAGGATGTCCATAATCACCCCTATTAGTCAATTTGGTACTAGAAATGTTAACTTTAGCAATAAGAGAAGAAAAAGGAATTGAAAGGCAAAGAGGCAACTAAGTTTTCACTCTTTGCAGATGATATGATTTACTTAGAGAATCCTAGAAAACCAAGTAAAAAACTAATTGAAAAAATAAATAATTTTAGCAAGGTTGCAGGATATAAAATAAACCCTCATATGTCCTCAGCATTGCTATATATTACTAACAAAGCCCAACACCAAGAAAGAGAAAGGGAAATTCCATTTAAAGTTTCTGTAGACACTATAAAATATTTGGGAGTCTACCTGCTAAGACAAACTCATGGCTTATATGAACACAATTACAAAACAACTTTCACATAAATAAAGTCAGGTCTAAATAAATGGAAAAAAATTAGTTGCTCATGATTAGGCCAAGCTAATACAATGAAAATGACAATTTTACCTAAATTAATTTACTTATTCAGTGCCATACCAATCAAACTACAAAAATCATATTTTTACAGAGCTGGATAAAATAATATCAAAATTCATCTGGAAGAACAAAAAGTCCAGGATATCAAGGGGATTAATCAAAAGAAATACTAGGAAAGGTGGCCAAGCCATACCAGATATCAATCTGTAGTATGAAGCAGCAGTCACAAGTACTACTTGTTACTGGCTAAGAAATAGAGTGGTAGATCAGTGGAATAGGTTAGGTACACAAGACACAGTAGTCAATGACTATAGCTATATACTCTTTGATAAACCCAAAGAATCCAGCTTCTGAGTTAAGAATTCAGTATTTCACAAAAACTGCTGGGAAAATTAGAAAACGGTAGGGCAGAAACTGAGAATAGACCAACATCTTACACTGTATACAAAAATAAAATCGAAATGAGTTCATGATTTAGGAATAAAAGCTGATACTGTAAGCAAGGAATAATTTACCTGTCAGACTTATAGAAAAGGGAAGAATTCATGACCCAACAAGAGATAGAGAGTGTTACAAAATGCGAAGTAGATAATTTTGGTCATGTTAAACTGAAAACTTTTTGTATGAACAAAGCCAGTGCAACAAAGATTAGGAAGGAAGCAAAAAACTGAGAAAGAATCTTTACAGCCAGTGTCTCTGATAAAGGCCTTGTACCTAAAATATACAGGGAACTAAGCCAAATTTATAGGAAGGAATACAAGTCATTCCCCATTTGAGAAATGGTCAAAGAATATGAACAGGCAATATTCAGAGGATGAAATTAAAGATATCTATAGGCATATGAAAAATGCTCTAAATCACTACTGATTAGAGAAATGTAAATCCAAACAACTCTTAGGTACCACTTCTCTCCTGTCAGATTGGCTAACATGAAAAACCAGGAAAATAGAAAATGCTGGAAAGGATGTGGGAAATTGGAGCATTGTTACATTGTTGGTGGAGTTATGAACAGATTCCAGTGATTTTGGAGAGCAATTTGGAACTATACCCAAAATGCTATAAAACTGTGCATACCCTTTGACCTAGCAATACCACTTCCAGGACTGTATCCCAAAGAGATCACACAAGTGGGAAAGGGACCCATATGTACAAAAATATTTATAACAGCTCTTTTTCTGGTGGCCAAGGATTGGAAATCAAGGAGATGCCCATCAATTGGAGAATGGATAAACAAATTGTGGTATATGAATGTAATGGAATACCATTGTGCAATAAGAAATGAGGGGCAGATGGACTTCTTTACAACCTGGAGAGACTTATATGAACTGATGCTGAGAAAGGGGAGCAGAACAAGGAGATCATTATACCCGATTACAGACACATGGGATCTGTAAGGACTAAGTTTGAGATATCTGACTCCTCTCACCAATTCGAGGTTCAAAGACAGCTCCAAAAGACTCATGATGGAAAAAGCTATGCACATCCAGAGAATGAATTATGGTGTCTGAATGCAGAGTGAGGCAAACTATTTGCTCTCTTTTTCCCTTCTTTTTTGGTTTCATTTCTTTTTTCTCATGATTCATTCTATTGGTTATAATTCTTCTTTACAAATGAAATATGATGTAAATAAGTTCAATGTGAAGGTCTATGTAGAACCTACATTGGATTACATTCCATCTTGGGGGGAGAGGGGGAAGAGGGAGGGAGAGAAAATTTATAGCCCCAAAACCTGTGAAAGTAAATGTTGTAAAATAAAAATAAAAAAAATAATTTTACATATATATATATATATATATATATATATATATATATATATATATATATGTGTGTGTGTGTGTGTGTGTGTGTGTGTATACATGAGAAGTGTTCAGTCAAAGTTGGCTGTCCCTACTCTTCCAGCATTAATGGAATCAAACTTTTTATTCAAATATTCTAGATAGAAAATATTTTATGATTATTTACTTTTCCTGACCTTCATGTGGCATTCTTATTAATGTCAAAATGTTTTCAAATGTCAGATAAATCTCTTTTGATTGGCTAAGTCAGCTATGGAGAAAAAAAAAACATTTTTTAAGACAGAATATAAAACACTTCAAGTTCTTCAGAAGATCTAATGAATGTCTGCTTTCTCTAATCAAAATCAAAGATGCTTAGGCTGCAGCTCCAATTTTATTTTTTTAAGACTATCAATCTTAACTTATTAAACTGTTCAAAATGTTATGCTATAATTGGTGTCTTCATATATTGCTTCCTATTAAGACTATTTTTTGTGTGCGCAGGGGAGGCAGAGAAGCATGCTCCCGAATGAATTCAAAATATGCTAAAAGTACATAAAAATGATTACAGTTATCAATAGATTTTAATAAAGCTTTGGGGAATTCTAGACTACTCTAAGTTAGGAGAAACTAGAATATCAGAACCTAGAAGTTAACTTTTCATTTCATTTAACCTAGTTGTCATGTAGGTGAAAATGAACTTAGCCAGCTGGAATAGGGAAATTGGCAAATGTCTTAATATTTACATCAAATATTTTACATGTCTAGAAGAGATTAGTATTAAATATATGTTTATATGAAATCTAGAATTTAAGAGGATAATTATTAGGATTCCTTCAATGGTCTGAATTCTTTTTTCTCCCATGCTCCGTTTGTAAAGGATTAATAATAACCTCCCCCTTTTGTTTAACAGAATGATCTTATTTATGTGTTCTCCCCCCACCATTGGAATTTCCCTTGAAATAAGAAAATTAACTAATAAAACAAACAAACAAATAAAATGGTAGCTACATAGATTCCATGTAATATGTTGAGAGCAGAAACTTTCATTTTTATTTTTTTATTCTCAGTGCTTAGCAGCATGCCTAGGACAAAATAAGCAAATGATGATGATGAAGAGGAGGATGACGATGATGATAATGATAAAGCATTTATATAGCTCCTCCTGTATGCCAGCTACTATCTTAAGTGATATATATATATATATATATATATATATATATATATATATATATATATATATAAAGTTATTTTTATTCTCAGGACAATCTTAGGAAGATGTTGTTATTATTATTCTCATTGCAAAGTAGAGGAAAATGAGGCAGACAGAAGTTAAATAACTTGCCCATGGACTCACAACTTATTTTCTTGAATCTACATTCAGCATTCTATCCCTTGTTCATTCACTGATTGCACATTATGACATGTGAAATTCTACTACTGTTAATTCTCATTTTTCTTTAGAGAGGAGATATCATGCCTAATTTTTGATTCTACATCACCAATATTGTTTCATTTCTGTTTTTCAACTTATAGGGCCACTTTGGAAAATCCACTCATTTTTTAAGCCTCAAATATACCATTTATAGAAGATTTTGATGTCATAGGAATGTTTTCAACATGAATTAAGACATTGATGAAATGGTTGATATTAGTATATCATAATCTAGAATATGAAGAGAATTCAGAGGTAAAAAGACTGGAGTCTATGGAATAATTCTAGTTGACTACATTGCAGGGCTAACAGAGTTATCATAGGCCATGAGCCAGGGTGCCTGCCAAGTCACCCCTGCTTCCATTCCACAATAAATAAATATATTATTGCATATTTCACAATCACACATTTTTATTGTTTTAATTTCACATAATACAACAATTAATGAAAATATTAAAATTTGCTTTCTCTTTTTCAAATGCACTTGTAGTGATGTGATCATTCAGAGGAGCATTGTATAGAACAGTGAAGAGGACCATGACATCTGAAAGGTGATTCAATGACTTGCAAGTGAACTGGATGTAAGGGAGGGAGGACTTTGCAAAATCACCAGCCTCACTTTCTCTTCCATCTGTGTCCAGTAGCAAGTAGATCAAAATGGTGCTAGGTCCCAAAGATATGTAAATTTTGTTTGCTGAAACCTGGCAAGATATTTTCTGGTTCATGGGCTAGATTTCTTTCTTAAAGACCATGCCTTAAAACCAAATTTCCCTGGCTCTCATTGACTGGTCAACAATAGTTCCCTGCCCAAGACCTACATGGTCATTGTTTGGGCCCTAATGGCTCAGAGTGAATGTGAATAGCAATTCTTTCTGTTTTGGCCAGAAACTCCGAAGGTCTTCTCCTACCAGATTATTTTACTTTTGATTAGGTACAAGAGGCCTTTCTTTGCCCCATTTCTTATCTAGCATTAATCACTAAATGAGTGTTGCCTCAGCCAAACTGAGTCCTGGGGAAGACATTAGCTTAAAAAGGTTAAGGTCTCCCATTGCACCCAGAGCCATCTCCAGTTGCCCTGATTTGTATCTCACTACTGCACTGGTGAGACTGATGACTTTGCACAGGCTTCTGTCACTTAAAAAGACTTCACTTGCAAGTCACGGCATTATATCCTTGAAGTCATGGTCATCAATGAGAATGAAGGACAAACTGCAACAGTGTAGAACAGCAAGGGGTGATAGCTAAAACTGCTCAGGCATATTGTATAAGAAAGTGTCTTTTTTGAGAGACACTATTTAAATGGCATAATGGTCATTATCCTAATAAGTAATATCCATATAGTGCATTAAAGGCTTCAAAGTGCTTTAACTATTTTGCATGTTTAAAATAAAAAAAAAAGAAATCCTGAAGTATCAACTGGGATCACAAATTTATAAGTATAAAGCTTCATCTAGCATAATGCCCTTTATTTGCATTTGATAAATTAAATCACTTGCCCAAGATCATATAGACAGCAAGTGGCTGTATCGGTAATTAAGGTGGGACTTTTTTTAACTGTTTTCTCTTTTGGAGCACTTAGGTAATCAAGTGCCTTTGATGAGTCTGGCCTTTGTTTCTTTGAGTAAATTGGGATTCATTGATGACCTGCTTATGTCAAGGGAATGCCTAGTTCACATAGGTCTGAGTCGCATGGTTGTGATGCCCTTTGACCTTGAACAGGTTATATAACCTCAGAGGTTAGAGTTTTGCTTGGGGCTATCACTCTCTGGAAGTGTTGTATGATTTGACCTGGAGAGATGCTGGGTAGCTGTTGTTAAGGAGCCCCCTGGCTTTGAAAAAACCCAGATGTTGGTGCTTCTCTGGTAACTATGTATTGCTCTGGATAGACTGGTTTATTTTATTTACTCTGCTTATATAATACACGGTTGTAATTTCTATTTCTATTCTCTCTGAAATTCAGAATGCTGGCTTTTCCCCCTGAACTAAGTGAATGATATATGTATATTTTATTAAAGTGAGATTGTTAACCCCTTAAAGTTGCTTTCCTCCAAAAAGCAGATCAAAGAACATGTGCTGGCAGCCCTTCTGTGTGCTGGTGTTGTTGACCTTTCACCCCCACAGCAGCTGCTAGCAACACTGTTATTACATTGGCAGAGTCTGATTCTATGATCCCAAATCTAGAACTTCTACTATATCAGTCATGTGTGGGTGAGGTCCTTGAGGCCCAGAAAGGTAAAGTGATCTCACAGTCAGTAAATGTTGGAGACATCCCTGTTCTTCCTAATTCCAAATAATTTTTCTTTGGTTGTTTCAGTCATTTCTAACACTTTGTGACCCCATTTGGGATTTTCTTGGCAAAGACACTGAAGTAGATACATTTCCTTAACCAGTTCATTTTAGATATGAGGAAAGTGAGTTAAACAGGGTTAAATGATTTGCCCAGGGTCACACAATTATTATGTATCTGAGGCCAGAGTTGAACACAGAAAGATGAGTCTGCCTGACATCAGGCCAGGCACTCTCTCTACTTTGTCACCTAGCTGCCCAATAATTCCAAACATAGCACTCTGTCAATTACACCAAGCTGCTACTTGGATTATTTGTCATAACTTATTTGCAAGCAATTATTCTGTCTTTGGTGATAGTTTATGTTTTTATTAATTTTCCTAAGCTAAGAAAATCAAAGGCAAACTTGAAATTTCAGATTTAAATTATTCATGGCAGTGTAGGAAAATTCTCTAGGATCTAGAGTTGGAAGTGACATATGAGTTTATGTACTTATGTCTATTACTTTATAGACTAAAAACCTGACTTGCCCAATGTCACACAGTTAATAATCAGCAGCAGTAGAATTAAATATCAGATCTTATGCTCTCTTCATCTTTGGATAAACTTCTATTATTATACATACATATACACATGTATGTATATATGTGAGATTTTCTATGAAATGTCACATTTGAAAGCCTGAGTCTTACTAATACCCTCATTGAGGATGCCCTTAACATCATTAGTATAGATTATTCTCATGAAATATTTTATACGAATGAAAAAATAGGTATATGATTTAGGGATCAATATTTTTCCACATTCTCGAGGATGCTTTTTTTAACCATTTTCTCTCTTCTGCCTTTTTAGATTAAAGCTCTCTTCATTTGATACATAAGGCTAAGGGCAAGTACACATTCTACTAAGTCTTATTGGGTATATCCTATCCTTGCTTCAGTCTCTTATATGTTTTAATCCCTTGTCCAAATTTAAAACTCATCATCAGGTACCAATTTGATATGCATTTATTTACTTTTGACATCTTTCTTTCTCTTCTAAAATCCCTCTCTCGAGTGTTCAGGAATGAAGCAATATCACCTGCGATGTCTGCTATATCTTACCCAAAAGTTTATAATTTTTAGTAGTGTTTTCTTTGTCCTTAGTTTCAATCTTGGTAAAATGAAGTAGTTCAACCAAATAACCTTTAGGGTCCCCTTATGTTTTGAATCATACTATAATTTTCCTATTAATTAATGAAAAAGGGTGACATGAAGGCCTAAAACAGGCAGAGTAAGAAATAATTGATGTACTATAATTTTAAAAAGTGTAGAATACTCCTTATTTCCAAATCTCTCAAATATCAGATGTCATAATCCCTGATAATCTCTCATTAATAATTAATGGATTTAACTTTAATAATGCCATGTTCCTGATGACTCCACAAAAGAAAAATGTACCAATGTTTCACTAAGAACTAAATGTTTTTTTTTTTTAAAGATCACTTACTCCATGATAGGAGAATACCTATAATGTAATGTAAGTGCACTGGTTTCCTTTGGAAACAATAGATAATAAAATGGGATGGAAGATAACTGAATAAAGGATCTGTATGGAGCACAAAAGAAAATTTATCCTACTTTTTCATTAGTATTTTTAATTTCCTTTATGACAGGAAACTCTTGGTGTGGAAATTATATGGTATGACACAGCTTGCCAATTTCTTTTCATCTTGGAGCTTTAGAGTTTCATAGGGTCACTGTAAGGTTAGATGACTTATCCAGGATCACCAATGTAAAAAGTGTCAGAGAAAAGACTTGTAGTTATCTCTTCCTGAAATCAAGATGGGTTACTGTATTCCTTACAACACACTCACATTTTGCGTATAATTATGCCTAGTTAGTAAGACTTTTCTGTCTCCGTAGAATCTGTACCTTTTGTCTACCACTCTATATATTCTATTTTTAATTATGATTATTTCAATCATGTCTTATCTCCTATATGAACTGGGAGTACTTGATCACAGACAATATTATCATTTTAACTTAGACCTGCTTGAAGTAATATCAACAAAAATTCATCCATGTAGCAGAAATGAATGTTTTAAAATAAAAGTTAAATATAGATTTAAAAGGGAGGTTGCAAAAATTACCTTGTTAAAGAAAAATAATGTGATGCCTGAACCATATATTCAGACTTACTCCAGGCAAAAAATGTGTATTCATTTCAAGTAGACAGCTGATTTTTCCTGTCAAAATGTTCAGGTCATAATGATCTCTTGTCTTGGATTGTGACCAATGCAAAATGAAATCATTTGTTCCTTCAACAGGGAATTAACAAAACTTCTTTAATTAACCTATGTATTTCTCAGGATTCCCTACCTGAAATAGTAATATATGTGCATAATATAACTCTCTATGGGATAACAGGTTTCACTGGGATCCAGAATACCATCCAAATTCAAATGGCTCTCTACTCCCCATTTTATAGCCTCTCTATTTTGGCATTCAACCTCCTTTGAGTCTGCCAAGAGAGTATTGAACAGAAATATATGTCAGACAATTATCCTTCTTCTAAAGCACATAAAATAAGACTTTCGGAGATAATGTATGTTAACTGTTATTCAAGGTTCTCTTCCCCCATTTCACTCATAAGTTCATTAAATCAATGTCACCGAATTCAACTTAACCCCCCCCCACACACACATAAACACAAATTCTTCATTTTTAATTGTCCTTTGAATTTCTTCATTAGCGTCTCTTGTCACCTTGGCAAATAATTTGGCAAAACCAAGATTAGATGTAAGAATAAAATGATGCCTTGAGCACAATAAAATTGATTAAAACTATCAGGTGTAATAAAAAATGATCAGCGTCCACAACAATTTTTTTTCCTAAGATCACGCTGATCATCACTGTGAGAATACCACTGAATTTTGCTGTTTTGGTCAATATTGTTGAAAGTGATGTTTCTTTCTTTATAAGAAAATAGTTTTATTTACAGAAAATAATATATTGTGCCTCCTACTCTGTATCCCCCTGCCCTCTCCAAGATACTATTATTCCTTTCACATGGAAATGACAAAAACATTGACTCGTTTTGATTTTCCCTCTCATAGACTGGCAGTTTATGATTCCATAAATCTAGACAGTTCGTAATTACGTGATGATGTACTTGATTTTACTTTTGTCAATAATTCCCTTTGATGTAGAAACAACATGAGGCAGAGTGAATGATTACACCTGGATTTTTTTTTGTACATAATCTGTGGCTGAATTATCAAAATTAAACTGGTGAAAATATAAATTATGGATTGGTTTTAAATGTCAAAAAATGATAAAAGGAAAAGAATAACATTTCTGTGTACACAGCAGATCGTATGAGAGCATTCAATAAAAACAGTAAATGTCCATTTCAAGAAAATATATATGATAAATACTAGACATTGTTTTTTCAAAGATACTCCACTTTTCTTTGCAATTTTCTAGGTTTTCTTTTGTACTCTGCTGTATACTTTTTGGGGTAAATAATATTTTATTATTTCAGTTACACTGAAATAAAGTTTCCAACATTCATATGTTTCTGAGTTCCAAATTTTTCTCCATCCCCATCCCCAAGATAGCAAGCAATCTGATATAGGTTACACATTTACAGTCAAGGTAAACATGTTTCCACATTAGTTATGTTGTGAGAAAAGAATCAGAACAAAAAGGAGAAGTTATGAGAAAGAAAAAAAAACAAAACACAACATGAAAATAGATATGCGTTCAGACTCCATAGTTCTTTTTCTGGATGTGGATAGCATATTCCATCATGAATCTTTTGGAAATGTCTTGGATCATTGTATTGCCAAGAGGAGCTAACTCAATCATAGTTGACCCATAACATTGATGTTACTCTGTACATTTTTCTCCTGATTCTGCTCCCTTCACTCAGCTTCAGTTCAAGAAAGTCTTTCCAGGTTTTTCTGAAATTTGCCCACTCATCATTTCTTATACCACTATAGTATCTCACTACATTTATATACCTTATCTTGTTCAGCTCTTTGGGCATAGTTCCAAATTGCTCTCCAGAATGGTTCAATCAGTTCACAATTCTACCAACAATGCATTAGTGTTCCAACTTTCCCACATCTTTCCCAACATCTATCATTTTCCTTTTTTTGTCATATTAGTCAATCTGATAGGTGTGTGTTGGTACTTCACAACTGTCTTAATTTCCATTTCTCTAATCAGTTGTTGATTTACAGCTTTTTTATGTGACAATAGATAGCTGTAATTGCTTTATCTCAAAATTGCCTATTTATATATGGTTTGAAAACTTTTCAATTGAGGAATGACTTGTATTCTCATAAATTTGACTCAGTTCTCTATATATTTTAGAAATGAAGCCTTCAGCAGAAACACTGGAAGTTGTTTACCAACCTTTTGCTTTCCTTCTAGTCTTAGTTGCATTGGTTTTCTTAGTGCAAAACCTTTCTTTTTCAATTATATTGTTACAAAAATTATCCATTTTGCATTTCATGATGTTCTCTACCTCTAGTTTGGTCATAAATCCTTCCCTTCTCCATGGACCTGACAGGTAAACCATCACTTGCTTTCCTAATGTGCTTATGGTATTACTCTTTATGTTTAAATGACATACCCATTTTGACTTTATCTTATTATATGATGTGAGATGTTGGGTCTATATATAGATTCTGCAACAGTATTTTCCAGTTTTTTCAGCAGTTTTTGTCAAATAATGAATTATTATCCCAGAATCTGGAATCTTTGGGCTTATCCAATGATAGATTACTGAAGTAATTTACTACTGTATCCTGTGTATCTAATCTGTTCCACTGATCCACCACTCTATTTCTTAGTCAGTATGAGTTGGTTTTAACAATTGCCACTTTATAATGTAGTTTTAGATCTGGTATGGCTAAGGCACCTTCCTTTCCATTTTTTTCCTTACTAATTCCCTGGATATTTTTGATCTTTTGTAATTCCAAATGAATTATGTTATTTTTCTTTATTTCTTCTAAAAATGTAGTTCAATTGGTATGGCACTGAATTAGTAAATTAATTTAGTTAGAATAGCCTTTTTTATTCTGTTAGCTCAGCCTACCGATGAGCAAATAACTTTTTCCCAATTGTTAAATTCTCACTTTATTTGTTTGAAAAGCACTTTCTACTTATGTTCACAGAGCTGCTAGGTTTTTCTTGGTGGGGAGACTCCCAAATATTTTATATTATCTACAGTTACTTTAAGTGAAATGTATCTTTCTATCTCTTGCTGCTGGCCTTTATTAGTAATATGTAGAAATGCTCATGATTTATGTGGATTTATTTTATATCGGGCAACTTAGCTAAACTTGTTAATTATTTCAAGTAGTTTTTCATTGATTCTCTAGTATTCTGTAAGTATCCCGTCATATCATCTTCAAAGAGTGATAGTTTTGTTTCCTTATTCCTTTTTTCTAATTGTTTTAATTTATTTTCCTTCTTTTATCACTAAAGCTACAAGCAGTCATACCCCATTGAAAAACTCAAGGGTCAAGTTAGTTGGCTGGGAATATGGCCAGGCAGCAAAAACGTACCCAGATTCAGTCTCAGACTTTGGATTCTTTCTTTGGTGACAAAGAAGACCAAAACATACAGCCAGAAGAAGTCAACAAAGTCAAAGAGCCTACAACAAAAGCCTCCAAGAAAAACATGAACTGTCCCCAGGCCATAGAAGAACTCAAAAAGGATTTGGAAAAGCAAGTTAGAGAAGTAGAGGAAAAATTGGGAAGAGAAATGAGAAGGATGCGAGAAAACCATGAAAAACAAGTCAATGACTTGCTAAAGGAGACCCAAAAAAATACTGAAAAAGACCACTGAAGAAAATGCTACCTTAAAAATTAGATTGGAGAAAGTGGAAGCTAGTCACTTTATGAGAAATCAAGATATTATAAAACAGAACCAAAGGAATGAAAAAATGGAAGACAATGTGAAATATCTCATTGGAAAAACTGCTGACCTGGAAAATAGATGCAAGAGAGATAATTTAAAAATTGTTGGACTACCTGAAAGCCATGTTCAAAAAAAGAGCCTAGATATCATTTTTCAAGAAATTATCAAGAGCTGCCCTGATATTCTAGAGCCAGAGGGTAAAATAGAAATTTAAAGAATCCACAATCACCTCCTGAAAAAGATCCCAAAAAGAAAACACCTAGGAATATTATCACCAAATTCCAGCACTCTCAGATCAAGGAGAAAATGCTGCAAGCAGCCAGAAAGAAACTATTTAAGTATTGTGGAAAAACAATCAGGATAACACAAGATCTAGTAACTTCTACATTAAGGGATGGATGGGCTTGGAATATGATCTGCTGGAGGTCAATTGAG
Organism: Trichosurus vulpecula; assembly: GCF_011100635.1. NCBI lineage: Eukaryota > Metazoa > Chordata > Mammalia > Diprotodontia > Phalangeridae > Trichosurus > Trichosurus vulpecula. The sequence continues at coordinate 122,107,477 of NC_050578.1, read as the reverse complement.
CTAGGATTAAAACCATATATCACCTACTCAGCAAAACTGAGTATAATGCTCCAAGGCAAAATATGGATTTTCAATAAAATAGAGAACTTTTAAATTTCTCAGTGAAAAGACCAGAGCTGAATAGAAAATTTGACTTTCAAAGACAAGAATCAAGAGAAACATGAAGAGGTAAACAAGCAAGAGAAATCATAAGGGACTTACTAAAGTTGAACTGTTTTGTTTACAATTCCTACATGGAAAAATGATGTGTATAATTCATGAGACCTCAGTATTAGAGTAGCTGAAGGGAATATATTTATATAGAGAGACAGAGGGCACAGGGTGAGTTGAATATGAAGCGATGATATCCAAAAAAAATGAAATTAAGGGATGAGAGAGGAATATATTGAGAGAAGGAGAAAGGGAGAGATAGAATGGGGTAAATAATCTCATATAAAAGTGGCAAGAAAAAGCAGTTCTGTAGGAAGGGAAGAGGGGGCAGGTGAGGGGGAATGAGTGAATCTTGCTCTCATCGGAATTGAACTGAGGAGGGAATAACATACACACTCAATTGGGTATCTTACCCCACAGGAAAGAAGGAGGAAGGAGATAAAAAGGGGGTGATGATAGAAGGGAGGGCATATTGGGTGAGGAGGTAATCAAAAGTAAACACTATCAAAAAGGGACAGGTAGAAAATTGAATAAAGTGGGACAAGAAAGGAGGGAGCAAAATATAGTTAATTTTTCACAACATGAGTATTGTGGAAGGGTTTTGCATAATGATACATATGTGGCCTATGTTGAATTGCTTGCCTTCCTAGGGAGGGTGGATGGGGAGGGAAGAGGGGAGAGAATTTGGAACTCAAAGTTTTAAATGCAGATGTTCAAAAAAGAGTTTTTACATGCAACTAGGAAATAAGATATACAGGCAATGGGGCATATAAATCTATCTTGCCATGCAAGAAAGTAAGGGAAAAGGGGATGAGGGGGAGTGGGGTGACAGAAGGGAGGGCTGACTGGGGAATAGGGCAATCAGAATATATGCCATCTTGGAATGGGGGGAGGGTAGCAATGGAGAGAAAATTTGTGATTCAAACTCTTGTGGAAATCAATGCTCAAAACTAACTATATTAAATAAATAAATAATAATTAAAATAAAAAGAGTTACCAGAGAATGTGTGGTTAGTTTGAGGACCAACATGGTCCCTTTTCAGTTACTGCATGAGGTCATAGAAATAAAAGAGTTGCTTAATTTTCTTATTTTTTAAAAGGACAGCATTGATTTGATTATTGTTCCCATAGTAAAAATAAGCTATGCGGAGGAGAAGGGAAGAGTACTCTTGAGTGGTGACACAACAGATGGAAAGATTCCCTGTCTGGACAGGCCTGGATTTCTTGATGGTTCACTAAAATTTGGGTTGTCTACATTTAATGAGTCAGGTGAGTTTGCATATACTCTCCAGTCAATCAAAAGAGATTAGTCTCAGTTCTTAAAATGAATGAATTTGCCCATGGTAGGAGATCTCTTGTTTGAAGAGGTCTGTTTCTGAAAGTTATTATTCCTGTAGGAAAGGCATTAGGCATTTCATTTTTTTTTGTTGAATGAAAAGGAGAATGCCCTGTGATTGTACGAGGGAACTGCCCCATCAATTCACAACCCATCAGAGAATATTTTTGAAATGGCAGGAGTAAGATGGAGCACATGCTTTCATTACTGTCCAATTAGAAGCTGTTAATTATGACAATGCCAGAAAAAAATGCAGCTAAGGACACAGGCATGAGATATCTGTTATCAATTATGTCAACATCGATGAAAGAAGATGATGAAATCTCATCATTTCTAATTAGTGAGTTGATTATACTCACTATCATGCTTAGAATATTACAGTGAATATTTCATACACTTTCCCCATCTTTAAAATTAAGAATTTGAACAAAGACTAAAATTAAGGGAACTATATCAATCTATTTTTTTAATTTTCTTCTTCTTGCTACTGCTGCTGCTGTTGTCAATATTCTTCTTCTTCCTCTTTCTCCTGCTCTTCTTCCTTCTCCTCCTCCTTCTTCCTCTTCTTCTTCTTCCTCTTTTTCTTCTTCCTCTTTTTCTTCTTCCTCTTCTTCTTCTCTTCTTTTTTTCTTTTCTTCTTCTTCATTTATAAACAGGAAAGGCATGGAAGACAGAAAACAAATGATAACTAAATGAGCTCAAACATCATTGAGAACATTTGTTTGTGCATAAGAAAATAAAGATGATTTGAAGGAAGAACCAAGAAAGTGAATATGGCAGCACCAAACTGAATTCTCCCAATACTTCCCTCCACACAACTTGAAGATATTGCCTCAAGTCAAATTTTGGAGTGATAGTGACAACAAAGAGTTGGGGTTGGATAATTTTCAGCTTAAGAAAACTGAAGAATTCATCAGAACAAGTCTGTGGCATTGGGAAGGAGGCCTGTCAGGAGCCCACTTACAGTAGTAACAAAAGCTACCTGGGTAGCAATAGCAGCTTTGGAGTTCTCAGACCAGAGATGGTAAGGACATTGGACAACTGCTCAGAAAGAGATTACAGGGGACTCTTTGTTGGCACTGGGTACAGCTGGCACTGATTGGCAACTCTATTATCCATATGCAGTTCTAGGTCACAGTTACAGGTGAATAGAAGCTTTCCTGGTTGGTCACAAAGGAGCCGGAGCCCTGGTCGCAGTACCAAAGTAAAGAAGAGCACTTATGCTTGTGGCTCCAGGGAACCAGGGGCTCGTAGTGGGTAAAGACCATAGAGAAAAACAGGAAAGCAGTGACCATCCCTTTTCTAGGATCATACTATCTGGAAAGTAGTAAATGGCTGAAAACTTGAAAACTCCCACAACCCCCTCTGAAAACAGGAACAAGAAATAGCCTTAAGCTTGGAACAGTGTCTCTCCATGGCCAGATGAAAAAAAATCCAATTCTTACATAAATTTCGAAGTAAAAAAGGAAGATAGCACTGGAACAATGAGCCAACAACAACCACCACAAAATAATTTGACCATAAAAAGCTATTATGGTGGCAGAGAAGACCATATGCATATATATATATACACACACACATATATACATATATATATATATACATATATGTGTGCATGCACACATATATGTGTATGTGTGCCTGCTTGTGTATACACATATATACATACACATACAGACATGCATACACACACACATCTCCTCTCTCCTCCCCTCCTCAGGTATCATGCCCTTACATGAGGGTATTCTGCCCAAAGGAAGGTAAATCTTGATGGCCCAAACCTACCTAGTTAACTTGGAGTTTACTGGCTAGATAACTAACTAAGAATAACTTGCTTAGCAAAACTGAGTATAATCCTTCAGGGGGAAGATGAAAATTGAAGGAAGTAAAGGATTTTCAACCATTCCTGATGAAAATACCAGAGCTAAATAGACATTCAAACAAAGAACTCAAGAGAAGCATAAAAAGGTAATCATGAAAGGATATTCATATGCGACTCAACAAAATTAAACTGTTTGCCTTCCTATATGGGAAGGTGACACATATAAATCCTAAGAATTTTATAATTATTAGGGAAGTTAAGAAGAGTTTACATAGGCATTGGTGTGACAAGATTACATTTGAATATTCTCAAAAAACAGTAAAATGGTATGAAAGAGGGATTCACTGGGAGAAAGGGAAAGGAGAAGTAGACTGGGGAATTTTTTTCACATAAAATAGGCATGCAAGGAAGAACTTCTACAAAACATGGGAAAATTGCCAGAGGGTCAAGGGCAATGCTTGGACCTCACTCTCATCAGAATTCGTTGAAACAGAGAAGTATGTATTTATACATACATACATACACACATGCATACTTAGTTTTTTATAGAAATATAATGAAATATAGGAAAATAAAAGTGTGAAGGGATAAGAGAAGGAGGGAAATGATAAAAGAGAGAGCACATTAAGGGAGTTATTGTTAGAAGAAAAATAGACTTGAGGGACAGGTAAAAAGAGACAAGGAGAAACAAAAGAAAATAGGATGGAGGGAAATACAGTTAGATATATCTGTGAATGTGAATGAGATGAGCTCACTTAAGACAAAAACAGATAGCAAAATGGATTAGAAAGAACCTAACGCTATGTTGTTTATAAAAGACATGCTTTGGAACAGAAAGGTACATAGAGAGTTAAAATAAAGAGCTGAAGCAGAATCAAATATGTTTCAGCTGAAGTAATAAAAGGCAAGGGTAGTAATCATGATCTCAGCCAAAAGGAAAAAATATACTCAATTAAAAGATAAATAACATTATTCTAAAAGATGTAATAGAAAATTAAGTAATATAAATTCTCTGATGATTCTCTGATGATTCGGCAAGATTCTCTGATGAATACTCTGTGATACTCTAATTACAGAACTGAGTCAAATTTATAAAAAAAATAAGACTCATTGCTCAACTGAAAAAAGACAAAAAATATTAGCAGGAACTTTTTCAGAAAAAGAAACCGAAGTTATTTATCATCAAAGGAAATGAGAAATTATCTAAATCACTACTGATTAGAGAAAGACAAATTAAAACAACTCTGAGGAACCACCTCACACCCATCTGAAATGACAAATGTTGAATGAGATGAAGGCCAAATTGGTGCACTAATAAATTGTTGATGGACTAGTGAACTGGTCCAACTGTTCTGTAGAACAATTTGGAATTATGCACAAAGGGCTATAAAACTGTGCATATCCTTTTACCCAGAAACACCACTACTTGATTTGTATCCTCAAGAGATCAAAGGGAAATTAAAAGGACCCATATTTATTTAAAAAATAAATATTTATAGCAATTCTTTTTTACGGCAGTAAAGTATTGGAAATTGAAGGGATGCTCATCGTTTTGGGAATGGCTGAACAAGTTGTGTATTATGATGATGGTGTAGTACTATTGCAATGTAAGAAATGATGAAGGAAGTGGTTTCAGAACAACATGGCAAGATTATATGAACTGATTCAAAGTGAAGTGAAAAGAAAGATATCATTGTACACAGTACAACAATGTAATGATGTTCAACTGTGAAAGACTTAACAACTCTGATAAGTACAATGATCCAAGACACCAAAGGAATCAAGGTGAAAAAATGCCATCCACCTCCTGAGAGAGAATTGAGGAACTCTGAGTGCAAACTGAAGTATAATTTTCTCATTTTATTTTTCTTGCTTTTAAGAAATATAGCTTAAAAGGAAATATATTTTGCATGATTTCACATGTATAATGGATAGCACATTGCTTGCCTTCTCAGTGGGTGAGCAAGGGAGGCAGAAAATTTAGAACTCAAAATATAAAAAGAAAAGCATGTTAAAATGAATAAATAATTTTTAAAAGATGATTTGGGAGGACACAGATATATGGAATAATAATAGTTTAGCTGAAGAATACATGATCTGGAAATAGGAAACCACATTTCAAATATTTACTCTGTAGCATATTGCCTCAGTAATCTTCAAAAATCTCTCATCCTCTTCTGAATACTCACTTTCCTCATCAGCAAAATGGTTGAAAAGACGACTGTCTTAAAAGGCCTCTTAGCGTCTTTTAGGTGAAAGGGCTAGAAGTCAAGCCAAATGTGAGGAATTTTTCACTGTGGTCATTTTTAATTTTAGAGAATTCCATCTTCTCATTAATAGTTCTGAGACTAAAATATTTTCCCATTTCTTTCTCTGCCCCAATAATCACACTCATTAATCTCATGATTTTACGAATCTTTTTTTCTAGTTTTATGGCATTTTATACACTATCACCTAATTTATTGTTTCTTTTATTAAATTTTACTGGGGGAAATAGGTCTACTTTGACTGCTTCAAGAAAATCTTTTTCTAATAAAAATGAAGTGAAGGTTGCTTTTATAATTATGCCCCTTAGTTATTAGGTAGGCAGGTGAAATGATTTCTGTATTACTTTAATGAATGTAACTAGATATAATTGAAAGTAATATATAAAAAAAAAACTCTGAGACTGTTGTGTATGCTTCACAATTTTGGGCTGTTTGATAGGACAAAATGATTTAAGATTTCTTTCAAATGCTCAGCCTCACCACATTGAGGTTGGGAAAGAGGATTGGGAAGTTGCTTTTTTACCCCCTTATCTCTAAGCAATGTCTCCTTAATCTTTTGTTTTATACATAGCCTTTATAAATCTATGCTTTAAAAACAAAATAAATAAGATTCATTATGAGGATAATTATGTGATATACTTTCAAAATAGCATTTTAAAGAACATGTAATTAAATAAATAAACCCATGTTCATGTAAGAAAAAAAAGATGTATATTTAGAGGGGGGAAATGATTTCATACTTTGAAAACATTTACAAACAGTCTTTTGAATGTCACTCTAATAGGACAATTTGGAATATAACCTATTGACCAAGAAATAGAGTAGAGTCAGAGTACCAGATTTGGAACTGGAATGCCTAAACTGATATAACTGATATCCCATTTCTGCTGCTCATTACCACTATGACTTGGATGACTTGGGTAACTCTCTCTCTCTCTCTGTCTCTGTCTCTGTCTCTGTCTCTCTCTGTCTCTCTTTCCCCCCCCCATCAATTTATTTATTTATAAAATCAAGGATGATTAGATAATATTACCTACAAGCTTCATTCTAGTTCTAAATTTGTGAGAAAATGAATATCAAATTATGATGACTATTAGGTTTTCAGCCAACTAAGATGGGTCAAAATTTAATTTCTTAGGTGTGTGTGTGAGAGAGTGCATGTACATCTCTAATCTATTCCAGAAACTTTTTCTTTAAATTTCCATTTTGTACAGAAGACAAAAAAAGAGTTGAAAGATTTCAGTAAGACTTGTGATAAATGTGTTATTTCCTCAGTGTTTATGAAATGTTATATCAAGCATTTTTCATGTATTTTTAAGTTCTGACATCTATCTCTCTATTTCTTTCTATCTACCTCTCTGCCTATTTGCATATATGTACATATGTATGTATATGTATGTACATACACAGTACTTTGCAAAATCTTAAAATATTTTAGGAATATCCATAATTATTATTAAGATATATTGAACAAAATTAAAGGAAAAAAGCCCATAAATATTATTAATTAAATAACATGCCAATATTAACACATCTACTTTTGAAATTAACATGGTGAAATAAAAAAATGCACATATCTTATGATTAAAGGTAAGAATAGTATTGAAACTGGGAGCTTAGAAGGCAGAATGAAATTTCCCTTCAAATAACTTTAAAATAATTTCTCAAATTGAATTCTGTAAAGGCAGAGTCAACAAAACTTGTATGTGAAAGAATTTTGCAATCCAAGCCAACTTATTGGCTAAGAATGAGAGATTTGTGGTATGGAGGGGGAGGCAGGCCAAGAGCCCACATGGATGCAACACCAGTGGCAGGACTAGGTGTTGGTGACAGAAGCAGCAACAGCATTAAGATCCGGAGAGAGTAAGAAGAGCTAGTAACTGGTTAGAAAGAGACTATAGGGGTTCTTTCCAGCACTGGATGCAGGACTGGCTGTTGATTAGCAACTTCACTGCCAAAACCCATTTCTGAGTCACAGCTCTAGGGTGGAGAAGAGCACTTTTGGTCACAAATAATCAGGGCCCCTGAAGAGAAGTATCTTTTTATATCACCAGAGGTCAGGCCCCCTGAGGAACATGACAAAGGATTACAAGCAGGAATAAGCTACCCAGGGAAACTAAGTATAATCATTCAAAGGGCAAAAAAATAAGGGATATTTAAAGAAATAGAGAACTTTCAAAAATCCTTAATGAAAAGACTGCAGTAGAATAGAATATTTTACTTTCAAATACGAGATTCAAGAGAAGCATAAACATATCAACAAGAAAAGAAATCATGTAGGATTCAGTAATGTTAAACTGCTTACATTCTTATACAGGAAGTTGATATACATACATACATACATACATACATACATACATACATACATATGTGTATATATACATGTATACACACATACATATATATATACATACATACACACACACACACACACACATATATATATATATATCTCCTGAGAATATTTCTTTGTGAAGGCACTTAGTGGGAGTCTACAAAAACTGAGGGGAACAGAGTAAATTGATTATGTTGGGATTATGGAAAAGTAAAATGTATGGGTGAGAAAGAGGGATGACCTGGGAGAAGGGGAAGGGAGACAAAAAATAGGGAAAATTACCTCACGTAAAAGAGGCACATAATGAAAAGCTTTTACATGGAAGGGAAAATGGTTTGGGCAGGGCAACACTTGAAACTCACTTTCATCTGTATTGTTTCAAAGAGGGAAAAAACCATATACATGCTCAATTGCATACAGAAATCTATTTTACCCAACACGGAAGTAGAAGGGGCAGGGGATAAAAGAAAGAGGAGGTAACAGAAAGGAGGATGGATAAAAGAAGGCTATACTCAGAAGCCAAGCAGACATTAGAGGAGGAACAGAATAAAAAGACAGATAATATGAAGAAGAAAATTGGATAGGAGAAATGCACAGTTGGTTATAATAATTTTGACTTTGAATGTAATGAATTCAATCATAAAATGGAAGTAGATAGAAACATATTTCAGAAGGACACATGGAAGTAAAATAAGGGGCTGGAGTGGAATGTCTTACAATTCATCTTAGGTAAAAAAAATGCAAGGAATAGCAATCATGATCTCAGGCAATGCAAAAGCAAAAATAAACCTAATAAGAGATAAGGAAGTAACCTACATTTTGCAAACAGCACCGTAGAAAATGAAGTGATATTAATACTAAATATTTATGCACCAAATAGCATAGCATCCAAATTCTTAAATGAAAAGGTACATTAATTACAGGAGCAGATTGGCAGTAAATTATGCTAGTAGGGGGTCTCATCTTTCCCCTTTTCTGAACTAAATAAATCTAACAAAAAATAAATAAAAAAGAAGATAAGATAAATATAGTTTTAGAAAATTTAAATATGATAGACTGCTACAGAATAGTGAATGGGAATAGAAAGGATTATATCTTTTTTCAGCTGTAGATGACACTTTCACAAAAATTGACTATGTGTTAGAACATAAATACCTCATGACCAAACGCAGAAAAGCAGAAGTATTTAATGCATCTTTTTCAGATCAGAACATAATAAAAATTACACTCAATGATGGGCCATGGAAGCATAAATTAAAAATTAATTGGAAGCTAAATCTAGACTTAAAGAATGACTGGGGTCAAAGAATAAATCATAGAAATAATCAATAATTTCATTAATGAGAAAGAAAATGAGACAACATACCAAAATATGTGGAATGAAGACAAAGAAATACTTAAGTGAAATTTATATCCCTAAATGGTTACATCAATAAAAGAAAGAGTTGATCATTGAATTATGTGTGCAATTAAAAAAAAACTAGGAAGAGAACAGGTTAAAAATCCCAAATTAAACATCAAAATAGAAATCCTGGAAATCAAAGGAGAAATTAATAAAAATTCAAAAATTGCACCAGTAAATAAATTTAAGAGATTTTAAAAAAAATATTAAAGCAGAAAAGGCATCAGTTAATTTAATTAAAAAGAATAAAATCAAATTATCAGCATCAATATTTAAAAGAGTGAATAAACCACCAAAGAAGATGAAATTAAAGTAATTATTACATGTTAATTTTCCCAATTATATGCCAGTAAAACTGATAATTTATGTGAAATAAATGAATATATAGAAAAGCTAAATTTCTCAGCTTAACAGAAGAGGTAATGGCATGCTTAAATATCCCTATCTTAGAAAAAGAAATTGAACAAGCCATTAATAATCTCCATAATGGGGGGGGAACAACTTGAACCAAATGGATTACAAGTGAAATCCACTAAACACTTAAAGAACATTTAATCCTGATAATATATAAACTATTTGTAAAGCATAAAGAGAAAAGAGTCCTACCAAATTCTTTGTATGAGACAGTTATGATTTTGACATTACACAAGGAACAGCAAAAATAAAAAAAATAAAACTATAGACAAATTTCATTATGAAGATTAATGCAAAATTTTTAAATAAAATGCTAACAAGGAGATTACAACACTATAACGCAAAGATTATAAACTATAAACAGGTAGGATTTAGACCAGTATTTCAGGACTTGTTCAATATTGGGAAAGCTATCAACATATTTGATCATATCAATAACAAAAACAATAAAATGCATATAATTATTTCTGTAGATGCATTCAAAGCTTTTGACAAAATGCAAAAATCCTTACTACTAAAAATGCTAAAAGCATAGGAATCAGTATCTTAAATTGATAAGCAGTATCTATCTAAAACAAAGAACAAGCATTACTTGTAATGATAATAAACTTGAAGCCTTCCCCACATGATCAGAATTGAATCAAAGATGTACATTATCACCACTATTATTTAGTGTTGTAATAGAAACTAGCTATACCAATGAGAAAAGAAAAAAAATTGAAAGAGTAAATATAGGCAATGAGGAAATAAAACTTTCACTATTTACAAACTATATGAGTGTATACTTAGAGAACTCTAGAGAATGAACTAAAAAAAGACACTAAGCCATTAGCAATGTTAGCAAAGTGGCAGAATATAAACCCACGTAAATGATTTTATATACCACCAACGAAACCTAACAGGTAGAGAAAGAAAGAAAAATTCATTTTAAATTATAAGAGGTAATATAAAATATTTGGTAGTCTACCTATCAAGATAAACACAGAGATTATATGAGTACAAAACACTTTCATGCACGAATATGAATACAAATATGAATACAAAACACTTTCATGCACAAATAAAGATTTGTACAACTACAAAAATATTAAGGGCTCATGTGTAGACTGAATCCATATAATAAAAATGACAATTGTAAATAGATTAATTTACTTACTCAATGCCATACCAGTCAAACTATCAAAGAATTATTTTATAGAACTACAAAATTAATAACAAATATATCTGGCAGAACAAAAGATCAAGAATATCAAGAGGATCCATGAAAAAAAATGTGATGGAATGTGTCTTGGCAGTGCCAGCTTTAAAACTATATTACCAAGCAGTAATCATCAAAACCATCTGGTATTGGGTAGAAAATAGAGTTGAAGGTCAGTGGAATGTATTAGTACATACTACATAGTAACAAATGGCCACAGTAATCTCGTGTTTGATAAACCCAAAGATCTAAGCTTTGGTGTAAGAACTCACCATTTGGGGAAAAAAATGCTGGGAATAATTAGTCTGGAAAAAAGCTAGGCAAAGAACAACATATACTAAGATAATGTCAAAAAGGATAAATGATTTAAACACAAATGGTGATGTCTTAAGTAATGTACAGGAGTCTGAAAAATACACTTGTCAGGTCCAGAAACAGTAGAAGAGTTTATGACCAAGTCACCAAAGTCCAGTGGCAGGACAAAAGTGAAGGAGAGTGGCAATGGCCTGGAATGCAGTGGATGATGTTGCCCTCTTTGATGCCTGATAAAGTTTTAAGTGCTCCACACCACCAGCTTCAGCTGCCATCATGGTCATTGGAACAAATTGTTTTCATCTACCCACAGAGGGAAGTCTTCATGTGCTTGGGATAGACATCCCCCTAACTCACTGACGGATACGAGTCCTGTTGGTTACCCTCAACCTGAATTAGCCAATCTGCCAAGATGGTTTTACTGTAGTGTGGCTGCTGCATGTGCTATAGCTTATTGGAGCCACAGGGCAGATAAGCCAACCTATATGAAATAACCTGGCACCCTGAGGGAGAGACAGGAGGAACTATGTGTCAGGCAAGTTAAACCACCACCATCACCTTGACCACCATCTCCCTTCAGACCCTTGGTGTATTGAGATACACCAAGATCTTGAAACCAAAAGCTCTGAGAAGAGCAAAGCCCAGTACCCTCAGTCATTCTCCTGTGGTGATGCAGCCTGGGGGCTCCTACTACAGGGCCTATGGATAAAGCTACTAAGGACCAAAAAAGGAAAGCTCTTGCCAAAAAAGTCTTTGGCTCTGTCATATTTTCCAGCTTCACAAACTGGTTGGATTATATCAACGTAAATTGTTGCTGCCACCCAAAGGACCATTGGACCTTTCTTGCAGCTTACACACAGCTAAAATCTCCCACATTAAAATGTGAGCTTGTTGAGAGCAGTGGCCATTGTGCTATTTTTCTTTTTGTATCCCTAGCCATTAGTACAGGGCTTCACTCATAGTAAGTGCTTTATACTTTATTCTTTCATTTCTTCTTTCTAATCTACTTCTTCATTGTGGGCCTACTTCATTGTAGTAACCTGGTGGAACAGTTCCAAAGTAGTGAATACAAGTGAGAAATGAAATTGCTGAGCTCAATTCTGACCTGATTAAATGGAAGTTTAGAGTCCATGGACCAACCCTCAGTGGATATAGTACTGGCCTGGAGTTGGGAGGTATTGAGTTCAAATCTATCTTCAGACATTTGATAGCTGTGTGATCCTGGGCAAGTCATTGTACCTCTGCCTCAGTTTTCTCAACTGTAAAGCAGATAATATCAGCACCTACCTGCCAGAGTTGTGAGTACCAAATGAGATAATATGTATAAAATGTTTAGCACAGTGCCTGGTATAGAGTAGGTGCTTAATAAATGCTGGTTTCCTTTCTCTCCTCAGTCCAGTCTCAGAATCACAGAGACTCCATTAAAGCCAATCATTCAAGAATGGGAAGATGGAAATTAGGAAAGAACATTTGTAACCATCAGCAACAGTGGAGCCATCACATTTGCACTAAAATATCACAATCCTCAATGTGCTTTATGAGGAATTAAAAATAGAGAGAGCAGGAACTTCTACAATTTTGAAGAAATTGAGATACAATGCTCAAAATATCCAAAAATGGAAATGATTGAGTAAGGACAAGGTCAAAAGCATGCACCCACAATCAGTCCTTTTACGTTAATCAGTTTAGAACAAATAACCATTTTTCAATGGAGGTGGGCAAGACCAGGTTACCTCCCTCAGCGTTAAAATAGAGTAATCATCAATTGATTACTGGGACTAATATTCCATTACTTGATATATGACTAATAGCCATTCCCCAATAAATAAATGATCGAAAGATATGAACAGAGACTTCTCAAAAGAAGAACTGCATAGTTCCAAATTGCTCTCCAAAATGCTTGGATCAGTTGAGAATTATGCCAACAATGCATTAGTGTTCCAAAATTTTCCCACATCTTCTCCAACATTTATCATTTTCCTGTTTTGTCATGTTAACCAATCTGATAGGTGCATTGTGGGCGTGCAAAGTTGTTTTGATTTGCATTTCTCTAATCAATAGTGATTTAGAACTTTTTTTATGTGACTAAAAATAGCTTTGATTTCTTCATTTGAAAACTACTTGTTTATATATACTTTGACCATTTATCAATTGGGGAATGACTTGTATTCTTATAAATTAGACTCAGTTCTCTGTATGCTTTAAAAATGAGCCCTTCACCAGAAACAAAGGTTATAAAAATTGTTTCCCAGATTTATACTTTTCTTCTAATTTTGCTTCCATTAGATATGTTCCTGCAAAATCTTTTCAATTTAATGTAATCAAAATTATCCATTTTGCATTTCATAATGTTATCTGTGGGGTTTTTTTGGTCATAACTGTTGTGTGACCCATGTATTAGATTATTTAATTTCCAGTTAACTTTTAGTCTATCTTTCTGTGGCCAATTATTACATGAATTTTTATTGCGTCATGATCTGAAAAGGATGTACTTAATATTTTTTGCCTTTCTTCATTGGATTGTGAGGTTTTTAGGCCCTAAATACATGGTCAATTTTTTTAATCATTATTCATTTATTTAATATTTTTAGTTCTCAGCATTATCTTTCATAAAAGTTTGAACCACAAATCTTCTCCCCACCTCTACCCTCCCCTCCACTCCAAGATGGCATACACTCTGATTGCCCCATTCCCCAGTCAACCCACCCCTCTGTCACCCCCCCCACCTTCCTGCAGGGCGAGATAAATCTCCATGTCACATTGCCTATACATCTTATTTCCCAGCTGCATGCAAAAAATTTTTTTTGAACATCTGCTTCCAAAACTTCGAGTTCCAAATTCTCTCCCCTCCTCCCTCCCCACCCACCCTCCTCAAGAAGGCAAGCAACTCAACATAGGCCACACATGTATGATTATGCAAAACCTTTCCACAACACTCATGCCATGAAAGATCATCTATACTTTGCTCCCTCCTATCCTATCCCCCCCATCCAATTTTCCCCCTTGACCGCGTCCCCTTTCAAAAGTGCCCACTTTTGATCACCTCCTCCCCCCACTCGCACCACCTCCATTGTCCCCCTTCTTTTATCTCCTTCCTCCTTCTTTCCCTTGGGGCAAGACACCCGATAGAGTATGCATGTTATTCCCTCCCCAGGTCAAATCCAATGAGAGCGAGATTCACCCACTCCCCCCCCACCTGCCCCCCTCCTCCCTCCCAACAGAACTGCTTCCTCTTGCCACCTTCAGGTGAGACAATCTACCCCATTCCATCTCTCCCCCTCTCCCTCTCCCAACACATTCTCCTCTCATCCCTCAGTTTCATTTTATTTTTTTTAGATATCATCCCTTCACATTCAACTCACCCTGTGCTCTCTGTCCATATATATATATATATATATATATATATATATATATATATATATATATATATATATATATATATTCCCTTCAGCTACCCCAATACTGAGATCCCATGAACGATAACCATCATCTTTCCATGAAGGAATGCAAACAAAATAGTTCAACTTCAGCAAGGCCCCCATGATCTCTCTTTCTTGTTTACCATCTCATGCCCCTCCTGATTCTTGTGTTTGAAAGTCAAACTCTCCATTTAGCTCTGGTCTTTTCACTTAGAAAGCCTGAAAGTCCTCCATCTTCATGGTCAATTTTTGTGTAGGTGCCATGTAGTATTGAGAAAAAAGGTATATTCGCTTCCATCTCCATTCAATTTTCTCCAGAGGTCTATTACATCTATTAAATTAAAAACAAAACCAACAAAAACCAAATAAATAGGGGGCTGAGCCAAAATGGCAGAGTAGAAGCAGAGACCTGTTTGAGCTCTCCTCCAAACCCCTCAAAATACTGGTAAAAATGACTCTAAAGAAGATGTAGAGCAGAAGAAGCCTCAGAATGACAGACTGAAGCAGATTTGCAGCCCAAGACAATCTCAATAGTGGACCAGAAGGTCTAGTGCACCAGGCTGGGAGCAGATTGCAGTCCAACATTGGCTGTGCCACACCAGCACAGAAGGGGCTGGAACAAGCCTTAGGGGACTGAATCGCTGGCAACTGTTGCAGTTTCAAGACTTCTCAACCCACAAACATCAAAGATGGCTTCAAACATCAGTGGGAAAGCTCTCTCACCTGGTTGAGAGAAGAGCCTGGTCCAGCCCTAGCCCCAGCCCCAGGGAGGTAGCAGCCACTGCCTCAGCAGCAGCTACTTCTGGAGCTCTTAGCCTACAGACAGTGGAAGAATCAAGCAGCAGATCTGGGTCCCAGTCCTGAGTGGCAGTCCTGAGGCAAGGAGGAGTGCTGGAGTGTCAGAGCTTGTGGCAGCAGTGGAGAGGGAATCTCCCTCACAATTTCAAGGCAGAAAAGAGTGCTTGTGGTTGCTCACAGCCCAGAGCATGGGCCAGGATGGGAACAAACACCTCTTCTTTGATCATACCAGTTTGGAAGAACTGAAAATTTACAGTTCCCTACAAATATCTTTGAAAACAGCTGCACAAAATCCCTAAAGCTTGAACAGTACACCCTCCACTTAATAAAGAGCTCAAAAGTAAAGTGATAGACTGAGAAAATGAGTAAATGGGGAAAAAGTACAGAAGCTTGCTTTCTTGGTGAAAAGATATTTATTTATGTCATTGGTGACAAGAAGATCAAAACATACAACAAGAAGAAGACAACAGGGGGTGGAGCCAAGATGGCCACGTGAAAACAGCGTCTTACCGGAGCTCTCTAATAAGTTGTCAGATAGCTCTAAAAAGGTGAACCTGAGCATATTTGAGACAGTTAGAAGCCATTAGTAGACTGAGCAGGGCAAATTTCCAAACCAGGAGAGTCTGCAAGGTCAACGAGATGGATCTGTAGGCTGGGAGAGCGCCCCACACATGGAACTGCACCAGACCACACCAAAGCAGAAGCAGCTGTGGAAACCAGCCAGAGATCTAGCCTGGGACAAAGCTGGGTGCCCAAAACCAGTGGAGATCCCCAGGCCCCCAAAAAGGGGTCAGGAATCTGTCAAAGCTACAGGAGGCAGCAGCCCAGTGCCTGCAGCTGTGAGACATCTACTCTTGCAGCTTGCAGCCCAAAGGTTTGAAACTCACCTTCTTGAAATTCTGGGAGACATAATGGCCAGGTGAATAGCTCTCATCCCTCCCTCCCTTACCCAGAGAAAACACCTCAGGAAAAACCCTGGAATAGAGGAGAAAGAAGTTGGGCTTCAGTAGCCAAACAGTGGGAATTCCTGAGTACCAGAAAGGTGGAGCAGCAAGGGTCAACATCAGGAACCCAGACGTGCCTTTGGACAGCCAGGGGAAGTGGCAGATGCCAGCACAGACAATGGCTGAGACTAGCAGTGCTAGAGAGCAGCCCCAGAGGAAGAGGTGACTTCTGGCAGCCAGACCACCCCTCCCCCACACCTCAGGAAACCTAAGGCCATAATACACAAAGCCAGTAAATGGGGCCACAATTCCCAGAACAAGAAACCTGGGACAGAGTTCAATTAGCCCCAAAAGCGGAAATCCATTGTAAAGCCAGTGAAAAGATAACCAACGTGAAGAAGAACACAAAAAAACAGAGGACCATTGATTCTTTTTATGGAGACAGGGAAGAGCAAAATACCAATTCAGAAGAGGACAGCATACCCATATTTTACCTCAAAAGGGAATGTGAACTGATCTCAAGCCCAAAAAGTATTCCTGGAAGAGCTAAAGGAGGACTTTAAAAACTAAATTAGGGAGGTAAAAGAAAAAATGGAAAAAAAAACACTGATGAAATCAAATCTTTAATAAGTAAAATTGGCAAAATAGCTAAGGAGATTCAGAATCTAAATAGAGAAAATGACACCCTGAAAGGTAAAATCAACCAATTGGATAAGGAGACTCAACAGCAAAATGAAGACAGCAATTCATTAAAGATTAGAATTGAGCAAGTAGAAGCTAATGACTCTTTGAGGCATCAAGAAGTAGTCAAACAAAATGTAAAGAATGAAAAAATAGAAGAAAATGTGAAATATCTGATTGGAAAACCAACTGACTGGGAAAATAGATCCAAAAGAGACAATTTAAGAATTATTGGTCTGCCAGAAAGCCACAATGAAAAAAAGATCCTGGACAGTATCTTTGAAGAAATTATGAAAGATAACTGCCCAGAGGTCCTAGAAGCAGTGGGTAAACTTATCATAGAAAGAAGCAACCAATCACCCCCTGAAAGAGATCCCAAATTGAAAACTTCAAGAAATAATACAGCCAAACTTCAAAATGATCAAGTCAAGGAGAAAATCTTGCAAGCAGCCTAAAAGAAACAAATCTAATATCATGGAACTACAGTTAGCATCACATATTATCTTTCAGCCTCTACATTAAATGACAGAAGCAATTAGAATATGATATTCTGAAGGGCAAAGGAGCTTGGACTACAGCCAAGGATCAACTACCCAGCAAAACTGAGCATAATATTTCAGACAAGGAGATGGACATCTTATGAAATAAGGGAATTTCACACCTGCCTGATGAAGAGGCCAAAGTTCAACAGAAAATTTGATCTCCAAATGCAAAATTCAAGAGAGACATAACAAAGTAAGAGGAAGAAACACCCCCACCCCACAAACCTTGTTATTCAATAAGGGCAAGTTGTTTACATCCTTATATAGGATTATGTGGTTTATTATTATTATTATTATTATAATTATATATATATATATATACATATATATGTCAATCTTGAGAATAGTACAGTTATTATGAGAATTGAAAAGATTGAAAGGGATACACATAGACTGTGGGAGTCAGTATAAAATAACTGATATAATGAAAAAAAACATAATTAAGAGATGTAAAAGGAGGGCTGTGGGAGAAGAGGTAAGGAGGTAGTAGAAACTGGTAAATTACATCACATGAAGAGGCACAAAAATGTATTATAGTAGAGGGAAAGAAGGGAGGGAGATGGGTAGTATATGAGCTTTACTCTCATTGGATTTGGTTTTAAGAAGAGAATAACATACTCTGATATGTATAGAAATCAAACTTGTCCTACAGGCAGTAGGAGGGGAAAGGGCAAAGAAAAGGAGGAGGTGGACAGAAGGGAGGGAAGAAGTAGAAAAGGGAAAAGGGTAAGATAGGGGAGGGAAATCAAGAGGGAGGGTAAATTGAATAAGTCAGTGGTCAAAAGAAAAGCACTTTTGAGGAGTGGAAGGGAGGAGGGAGAAATAAAAGCATAAAAAGGGGGAGGGAAACAGGATGGAGAAAAAGATACAGCTTGTAATCATAACTGTGAATGTGAATGGGATGAACTCTTCCACAAAACAGACACAGATAGAAGAATGGATTAAAAACCATAATCCTACAATATGTTTACAAGAAACACATTTGAAATAGGGGGATACACACAGGGTAAAAGTAAAAGGCTAGAGTAGAATATATTGTGCTTCAGCTAAAGTAAAAAAAAAAAAAAAGCAGGAGTACAAATCCTAATCTCAGACAAAGCAAAAGGAAAGATAGATCTAATTGAAAGATATAAGGAGGGACACTATATCCTGCTTAAAGGCACCATAGACAATGAAGAAATATCATTATTTAACATATATGCGCCCAATGGTATAGCATGGAAATTCTTAGAGGAGAAGTTAAGGGAGTTACAGGAAGAAATAGACAAAAAACATACTAGTGAGGGACCTCAACATTGCCCTTTCTGAACTTGATAAATCTAACCTCAAAATAAACAAAAAAGAAGTTGAGGAGGTGAATAGAATTTTCAAAAAGGTAGATGCGACAGACCTCTGGAGAAAATTGAATGGAGATAAAAAGGAATATACTTTTTTATCAGCAATATGTGGCACATACTCAAAAATTGACCATGTACTAGGGCATAAAACCCTCACAGTCCAGTGCAGAAAGACAGAAATAATTAATCCATCTTTCTCAGATCATGATGCAAAAAAAAAAAATATTTGTAGTAAAGGACCATGGAGAGATCATCTAAAAATTAATTGGAAACTAAATAATCTAATCCTAAAGAATGAGTGGGCCAAAGAAGAAATCAGACAAACAATAACTTCATTCAAGAGAATGACAATAATGAGGCAACATACCAAAACTTATGGGATGCAGCAAAAGCAGTTCTTAGGGGAAGTTTTATATCTCTAAGTGCTTACATGATTAAAATAGATAAAGGGGAGATCAATGAAATGGACATACAACTGAAAAAGCTAGAAAAAGAACAAATTGAAAATCCCCAATTAGATTCCAAATTAGAAATACTGAAAATCAAAGGAGAGATTAATAAAATTCAAATCAAGAAAACTATGGAAGTAATAAATAAAACTAAGAGCTGGTTTTATGAAAAAAAAACAATGAAATTGATAAACCCTTGGTCAATTTGATTTAAAAAACGAAAGAAGAAAACCAAATTACCAGTATCAAAAATTAAAGGGGTGAATTCACCTCCAATGAAGAGAAAATTAAACAATAATTATCAATTATTTTGACCAATTGTATGCCTATAAATTTGATAACCTTAGGGAAATGAGCGAATATTTACAAAAGCACAAATTCCCCAGGTTAACAGAAGGGGAAGGAAAATATTTGAATAACCCCATCTCAGAAAAAGAAATTGAACATGCCATCAATGAACTCCTTAGGAAAAAAATCTCCAGGGCTACATGGTTTCACATGTGAATTCTATCAAATAGTAAAAGAACAATTAATTCTCATACTTTATAGACTATTTGGGAAAGTAGAGGAAAGAGTCCTACCAAATTCTTTTTATGACACAAATTAGTATGATACTAATACCTAAACCAGGAAGAGTCAAAACAGAGAAAGAAAATTATAGACCAATTTCCCTAGTGAATATTGATGCAAAAGTTTTAAATAAAATACCAGCAAAAAGATTGCAGCAACTTATCAGGAGAGTAATATACTACAACAAGGTAGGACTTATTCCAGGAATGCAAGGCTGATTAAATATTAGGAAAACTATCAGCATAATTGATCACATCAATAACAAAACTAGCAGAAACTATATGAGTATCTCAATAGATGCAGAAAAAGCTTTGGACAAAATACAACACCCATTCCTATTAAAACCCTAGAAAGCAAAGGAATAAATGGAGTCTTCCTTAAAATTATAAATAACATGTACCTAAAACCATCAGAAGCATTATATGTAATGGGGATAAGCTAAATGCATTCCTAATAAGATTCAGGGTGAAACAAGGATATCTGTTATCACCCCTATTATTCAATTTGATACTAGAAATGTTAACTTTAGCATTAAGAGAAGAAAAATAAATTGAAGGAATTAGAAAAGGCAAAGAAGAAACTAAATTATTACTTTTTGCAGATGATATGATGATTATCTTAGAGAATCCTAGAGATTCAAGTAAAAAAAAAACTACTTGAAATAATAAACAACTTTACCAAAGTTGCAGGATATAAAATGAACCCACATAAATCCTTGGCATTCCTATACCTTCCTCACAAATCCCAACTGCAAGAGGTAAAAGAATCTAGCTTTTGGGTTAAGAATTCTCTTTTTCATGAAAAATGCTGGGAAAATTGAAAAATGGTAGGGCAGAAACTGGGCATAGACCAATATCTCACAGCATATACCAAAATAAAGCCAAAATGGGTACATGATTTAGGAATAAAGGTTGATATTATAAGCAGTTTGGGAGAGCAGGTAATAGTTTACCTATCAGATCTATGGGAAAGGGAAGAATTCATGACCCAACAAGAAATGGAGAGTGTTAACAAAATCCAAAATGGATAATTTTGATTAAATTAAACTGAAAAGTTTTTGTATAAACAAAGCCAATGCAACAAAGATTAGGAAGGAAGCAGAAAATTGGGAGAAAACCTTTACGACCAATGTATCTAATAAAGGCTTCATATCTAAAATATACATGGAACTGAAACAAATTTATGGGAATAAAAGCCATTTTCCAATTGAGAAATGGTCAAAGGATATGATCAGACAGTTTTCAGAGTAAGAAATTATAGATATCTATAGCCATATGAAAAAATTCTCTCAATCACTATTGACTAGAGAAATGCAAATCAAAACAACTCTTAGGTACCACATCTCTCCTGTCAGATTGGCTAAAATGACAAAACAGGAAAATGATAAATGATGGAGAGGATGTGGGAAAATTGGAACATTAATAAATTGTTGGTGGAGTTGTGAGCAGATTCAGCCATTTTGGAGAACAATTTGGAACTGTGCAGAAGGGGCTATAAAAATGTACATACCCTTTGACCCAGCAGTACCACTCCTAGGGCTATATCCCAAAGAGATCACACAACTGGGAAATGGACCAACATGTACAAAAAAATTAATAGAAGCTATTTTTGTGGCGGCAAAGATTTGGAAATCAAGGGAATGCCCGTCAATTGGGGAATGATTGAACAAGTTGTGGTATACAAATGCAATGCAATACTATTGTGCTATAAGAAATGGGGAAGATACAGACTTCATAATAACCTGGAAATACCTACATAATATGATGCTGAGAGAAACAGATCCAGGAGAACATTATACACAACCACATACTTATTAATTCTGTGATGGCTAACTTTGATAGACTTGGTCTCTTTAGCAATACAAGACTCAAAGACAGCTCCAAGGGACTCATGACAGAGACAGCTAAACACATTCAGAGAAAAGACTGTTGTGTCTAAATGCAGACTGAGGCTCCTTTTTTCTCTTATTTTTTGCTTTTTATTTCTTCTCTCTCATGATTCGTTCCATTGGTCATAATTCTTTTCAACTTGACTATTGTGTAAATAAGTTTAATGCAAAGGTTTATGTAGAATCTATATCAGACTACATGCCATTTTGTGGAGGGGGGAAGAGGAAGGGGAGGGAAGGGAAGAAAATTTGAAACTCAAAAACATGTAGAAGTGTTGTAAACTAAAAAAAAATCGAATTAAAAAAAAGAAGACAACAAATTAAAAGCTCCTGCATCTGAAGCCTCCAAGAAAAATATGAATTGGTCTCAGCCTATGGAAGAGCTCAATATGTATTTTGAAAATAAAGTAAGAGAAATAGAGGAAAAATTGGGAAGAGAAATGAGAGTGATGCAAGAAAATCATGAAAAAAAAGTCCACAGCTTGTTAAGGAAGATCCCAACAATGCTAAAGGAAATAACATCTTTAAAATTAGATGAACCCAAAAGGCAAAAGAGGTCCAAAAAGCCAATGAGGAGAAGAATGCTTTAAAAACATGTACATATACTTATTTGTATACGTATCTACATACACATACATATATGTGTACACATATATATATACGCATACATATATACACATATACATACACATACACATGTGCATGCACATATGCATGATTATACATATACACATAATATACATATGCATATGCACATACGTATATTCTCATACACATACACAAATATGCACATACATATATTATATATACACATTTTATGCATGTGTATATATATGTATGTATATAGGTGTATATATATGTTTGTATATAGGCATGTGTGTATAATGTGTGTGTACATGTATATAAGTGTATATGTGTATATATGCATGTGTGTACATGTATTTTACATCCGTATACACATATACATACAGATACATACACATGCATACATACTTATACACATATGTACACATATGTGTATATGTGCATGTATATACATATATTTACACACATGTATGAATATATGCACAAATAGAGAGAGAGAGGGGGGGAGGGAGAGAGAGGGGGAGAGAGAGAAAGAGAAGTCACAAGGTGAGCTGAATATGAAGGGATGATAATGATATACTCGGGGAAAGAGAAAGGGAGAGGTAGAATGTCATTAGTCATCTCACATAACAGAGGAAAGAAAGAGCTTTTTCAATGGAGTGGAAGAGAGGGGAAGGGGAGAAGGAATAAATGAGCCATATTCTCATTGGATTTGGCTTAAGGAGCCAATAATGTATACACTTAATTGGGTGTGGAAATCTCTTACCCTAAAGAAAAGCAGCAAGGAAGGGGAAAAGGGGGGGGTGGTAATAGAAGGGATGGCAGGTGGGGCGAAGGGATAATCAGAAGCAAACACTTTTGTAGAGGGACAGGTCAAAGGAGAGAACAGAACAGATAGAGGGCAGGACAAGATAGAGGAAAATATAGTTGGTATTTCAGAGCATGAATGTTATGGAAGTGTTTTGCATGATTAAATATGTATAGCCTATATCAAATATTTTTCCTTCTCAATGAGGGTGGGTGAGGAGGGAGGAATGGAGAGAATGTGGAACTCATAGCTTTAAAAATGAATATTAAAAAATCATTTTTACATATGACTGGGAAATAAGATATATAGGCAATGGGATATAGTAATCTATCTTGCCCTATAGGAAAATAGAAGGGAAGGGAATTTGGGGTGTTCATGATAGAAGGGAAGGCAGATTGGAGGAATGGATAATCAGGATGCATGCTGTCCTCAGGTGGGGAGAGAGGAGAGATCAGGAGAAAATTTGGAAATCAAAATCTTGTGGAAGTGAATGTTGAAATCATAAAAGAAATAAATTTATTTAAAAAAACACACAACCTAGTTTGGGTGGGCAGATGGGAAGTGGGATGTTGTGTGAAACAAAATTTTAATTGTTTGTGTTCAAATAATTAAATATAGCATTCTTCCAAAAGAAAACAAAACACAAAAGAAAGCAAAACAAAACAAAAACATAAGCTACTCTATTCACTTCCTTAACTTCTTTCTTTTTATTTTGTGTTTAGATTTATCTAGTTCTGATAGTGGGAGACTGAGGTCCCCACTAGTATAGTTTAGCTATCTTTTACTTCCTGTATTGCCCTTAACTTCTCCTCTAAGAATCTGAATGCTATACCACTTGTTGCATATATATTTTGTAATGATATTACTTCACTGTCTATGGTATCTTTTAACAGGATGCAGTTTCCTTCCTATCTCTTTTAATCATATCTATTTTTTCTTTTGTGTTGTCTGAGATCAGGATTGCCACCCCTGATTTTTTTTAACTTTAGCTGAAGCAATATATATTTTGTTCCAGCTTTTTACCTTTACTCTGTGTGTATCTGTAAGGGCAAGCAAAGTGGGACTTTTGTTGTCTTTTGTGTTGGAGTGCTTCTCAGCACTAAGGCAATGGAATGCCTTTGACTGAATCTTGCCTTTGTTTGTAGAAAGGCCCACACCCTTTTGCTAATTAGGTCACAAGAGGTGTGTTGCCCTCAAGAGGTGTGAAGCACTCAAGAGGTGTGAAGTACTCTGAACTTGAAGAAGTGTGTATATACTCTGAGGTTAGCATTTTGTTTGGGACTCACTCGTGAGAGTGTTGGTGTGGAGACCCCCAGCTTTAAAAACACAGATGTTGGTGCTTCTCTCTGGTAATTATGTATGTATTGTGATTTGGTCTGACAGATAAGAGCCTGTCTTTTGATCTGTTTGTAATATCTGTTTGTATTTGCTCTGAACTTCAGGGTGCTTTCCCCCTTGAACTAAGTGAAGGGTATATGTATGTTTGATTAAAGTGAAATTTTAAACCCCTTAAAGTTGCTTTCCTTAGAAAAGTAGATCAAGGAATCCATGGTAGCAGACCTTCTGTGTGCTGGCGTTATTGGCCTTGCACAGCCACAGTAGCTGCAAGCAGCATTGTTATTACTGCATCTCTCTGCTTCATGTGTGTATCTTGTAAATGACATGTTGTAGGATTATGGTTTTTAATCCATTCTGCTATCCACTTCTATTTTATGGGAGAGTCCATCCCATTCACATTCACAGTTTTGATTACTAAAGATGTTTTTTCTCTCCATCCTACTTTCGACACCCGCCTGCATTTATGTTTTCTTTCAGTTTTCCCTTTCTCTCCTCACAAGTGATTTGCTTCTGACCACTACCTCCCTCAATCTGTTCTCCCATCTATCAGTCTACCTCTCTTTTCTTTCCCCTTTCCCTTGCTCCCTCTTCTTTTCCTTCTGCCCTCCCTTCTATCTACTCCTTCCCTTTTGTTTACTGTTTCCCCTCTTATTTTCTACAGGATAAGATAAATTTCTTTACCCAAGTGAGTGTGTATGTTATTCCCTCTTTGAGCTAAATATGATAAGAGTAAGGTTCAAATAATTCTTGCCTCCCTCCCTTCTTTCCCTCTATTGTAATAGGTCTTTCTGCCTCTTTATGTGATAGAATTTATCCTTTTCTATCTCTTCCTTTCCTGTTCTCCCAGTACTATTCTCATTTTTTTCAACACCTAATTATTTTTTTATCATCACATCAAAGTCAACTTATGCCCACACCTTCTGTCTATGTATACACCTTCTAAATGTCATAATAAAGTTACAGTTCTCAAGAGTTGGAAGAATCATCTTCCCTCATAGGGATGTAAACAGTTTAATTTTATTGAATGACATTTCTTTTCTTCCCTATTTACCTATATATGCTTCTCTAGAGTCTTGTATCTGAAGATCAAATTTTCTGTTGAAGTCTGGTCCTCTTATCAGGCAGATTTGGAAGTCCCCTATTTCAATGAATGTTCATCTTCTCTGAAATATTATGCTAAATTTTGCTGAGTAGTTGATTCTTGGTTGTAACCCAAGCTCCTTTACCTTCTGGAACATCTTATTCCAAGCCCTCTTATCTGGTAATATAGAAGCTGCTAGGTCCTGCATAATCCTCACTGTGATTCCATGATATTTAAATTGTTTCTTTCTGGATGTTTACAGTGTTTTCTCTTTAATCTGATAGTTTTGGAATTTGGCTACAATATTCATTGGTATTTCACTTTGGAATCTCTTTCAGGACATGATTATTGGGTTCTTTCAATGACTGTTTTACTCTCTTCTTCTAGGAGATCAGGGCAGTTTTCCTTGATAATTTCTTGAAAGATGCTGTCCAGTATTTCTTTTTGGTCATGGATTTCAAGTAGACATATAATTCTTAAATAATCTCTCCTAGATCTATTTTCCAAGTCAGTTTTTTTGTTTGTTTTCCAATGAGGTATTTTATGTCTTCTTCTATTTTTTTTCATTCTTTTTATTTTGTTTCACTGAGTCTTGATGTCTCATAGAGCTTCCACTTGCCTAATTCTAATTTTTAACAAATTGTTTTCTTAAGTTAGCTTTTGTACCTCCCTTTCCATTTGTCTAATTCTACTTTTTAAGGAGTTCTTCTCTTCTTTTCCATTTTTCCAATTATATTTTTAAGGAGATGTTTTCTTCAGTCAATTTTTGTCCTTCCATTTCCAAGCTGTTGACTCTCTGTTATACACCTCTCATTTGTTTTCCCAATTTTTATTCAACTTCTCTTATTTGACTTGCAAAATCTTCTTGAGCTGTTCAATTTATATTCCCATTTGGGGTTTCAGATGTAGGTATATTGACAATGTTGTCTTCTGAGTTTGTGTTTTGATCTTCCCTGTCATCATAATAATTCTCTATGGTCAGTGTTCTTTTCTGCTTGTTGATCATGATGCTGCCTATTTTCTGGCTCTTAAAGTTGAGCTCTCCTGCTGGATCATGGGGGCACTCTCTCAAACTTCTTCTGCTGGGGGCTAGGGGCCTGGTCACTGGCTTTATGTGCTGGGGCCTCAGATGTTGGCAGCTGGGGACTATAGGGGTCTGGCAGCTTACCTGGTGCTTAGGTGGGGTCTTAGTTGTAGGGAGTTAGTGCCAACCCCAGGGCTGCTCAGACCCTAGTGCTTGGCCTGTTTCCTGGGTAATACCAGACAGGCTTAGTAGGAGTTGGAATGGTAGGCATCTGAAGGAAACACTTCCGTCCCTAGCAGCCCCCCTCCCGCTCTGGTGTTCTGGTAGCCATCCTTTCTCATGCAGGCAGAGTCCATTCACCAAGGACTCACAAGCCCAGTAGGAGGAACCCAGCTGGCCATTACCGAATGCTCTTGAACCAGTGCCTAACACAAACATGCTTTAATTAATGGAAACTTCTTGGATACTTTAAAAGGGCATCCTGCCCCGTGCTTCACGTAGCTCATACAATTCTGATACCAGTTTGTATCCTGCCCGAGCCTTCCCATGCCTCTTTAGATACTGTAGAACAGCACTGCCCTTCTGTGCCCAGCCTTCCCAGATACTGTAGAACAGCACTCCCCTTCTGTTCCCATAGTCCTATGGAAACTACCTTACCACAGCCCTAGTTTTTCCCATATGCTTATAGGCAACATAGTTTATAATAATCCAGATTCTTCCCACCAGATATCACTACTTACATCTAATCTAAGTGCAACAATACATTACTGAAGCACATCTCCTTTTTTCCCATGCTCTCATCCCCTTGAACACCTGCTTCTGCTTATGTAGTGCAAAAACCTATAAAAATGGATAATGGCTTCCAATAAATCGGAGTTGTATCCATCTTCGACTCCCGCCTCATCATTGCCTATTGAGATAGGGATACTTGCTGGTCAAGGACCCCTAACACTAGTAGTGGTGTCCGTATGCTTAGGCCAGGTGGGGATTTTCTGCATTTCCCCAGGGCTGTGGTGAAGTTCAAGGGCTGGGGGAGGGACAGTAGAGAAGGAATATATTTGGAACTCACACATTTAAAAAGTAACATTATTTTTCCTTGTCTTTATTTGGGAAATATTTAATGAAATAAAACATAGATAGGAAATAAAACTTAGAACTTAGAGTTAGTTAAATGAGTTGACTAAAAAGTGATGTTTAATTGGTAAGTGAGAATGGTTTCTGATGATGTGCCACAAAGTTCTGTCCTAGATCCAAAGTTTTATCAATAACATGGCAAATTTAACAAATCCAGTTAATGTCAGAAAGCTGGAAAGTATCAGTGATACACTAGAATAGAAACAATAAATATATCAAAGGGCTCCTAAGTATAGGTCAAGGCCAATTAGGTGAAATTTCAACTTCCACATGTATCCATAATCTTGTCTTTGTGGATGTTCTCTCCATTCATATAAATATCAGTTCCCCTACAACTGAATAGATAATTTTTCTGAGCATGTATGGCCAAAACTTTATCACCCTAACATGGACTTGAAGATCAGATTCCCTAACATTAGCTAGTCAAGTCTTTGGACAGATGTCATTCAATCATACAACCCATACTGCAAACCTTTATAACTTGGCGAGAAGTTATAGAGGTAGTACTCATCTTTCTTAGTAGGATTTTCTTAGAAAATGAGGTTACCACCTGACCAGAGTAAAACATCAAAGTTGTAATTTAGTGGAGCAAGACAATTTAATCAAGATAAATGTAAAAATACATTTGGCATAGTGCACAGAAATCTGGAAGACATAGGGTGAAATCCCACCACTGGCACATACTTGTTTATTAATGCTTGGTAAGTCACTTAACCTGTTAGCTTTCTCCACAACTATATGAGGTGATAAACTGAAGAGAAACTGAGGCCTTGAATTGGCAAAGTGAAGTTCCTCAGTTTGGATGTGTCTATGCCTGTGGCAACAAAGATCTAATCTTCTAGACATAACTTAACATTCTATATTTGGGTTCGAGCAATCACCATTTCATATAAAATGGCCTGGGGACTTTAGAAAATACCAAGCTGTATATGGGTGAGATTGTTATTAGGTAACCAAAAAAAGTTAATCTAACTTCATACTGCATGAATATAAAGAGATTATCTGAAGCTGAGGGAAGTGAGTATCCAATTGTAATCTGGCTGGATGGGATTTCCTTTCAATACTGTATTGAGTTCTGAATGCTAAATTTTAAGAAAAAGTATTGATAAGTGTGAACCTATCAAGAGGAGGGTGACCAGAATCAAACATTTTCACTCATGGTGAAATTGCCTTATGGAGATTATCTGAAGGAGCTGAGAATATTTATCCTGGAGGACAGAAGACATAGGAAAGGGGAGGAACAATAACTACCTAGTCATAGTAGCTGATACACAAGGACTCCTAAGTAGAAAATAGAAGATTCTTCTTTTCCTTGTATCCAGGTCAAAACTGTGTGTATAAATTATAAAGACCTACAATTTCATCTCATTAAAAAGAAACTTTTTCTTTAAAATTAAGTCTATCCTAAAGTGTAAATTAATTCACAAGGTAGTGTATTCCTCATTCTTGGAGACTGTCAACATGACTGTAGATGACCAGGGTGTTGGAGAAAGAATTTCTTTTTTGATTGGTGTTGGACTCTCAGATAATCTTGGAGATCCCCTTTAACTATGAGATTATGCCTTAGTATATTAATTAGAGCTCATTTCATTTACTCCATTGGACTTCAAGGTATGAAAATTAATAAATACTAAAGTCAAAATTTATGTTAAACTTTCTAGAATCTGACCTATAGAGCATTTCATGATTGTTGAAATTCTCAAATTTCTATGCCAGAAATAAGCAAAATCAGTCTGAGGAATATCCCCTGATCTTATTGGGCAATTAGCTCCCTGCCTTAAGTTCCAGTGGTCAAAAATTTAGTAATAAGACTAGATAGAGGATGGTTTATGAAACCATTAATATATATTAGGTACTGCCAAATACCTGAAATAGCCCTAGGTCTTTCTTTAATAACTCATAAAACATAACCTAGAACATCTTTAGGGTATTTTAATGTAATTCTTTATTGTAGAGATGCATTTCAAATTTATAAAGAAGAGGACAATTTAGAATTTTAAAAAAGAAGAAAACTATATAATAAGCTATGACTAAATGAAATTACAAGGGAAAAAGGCAGAAACTTGTCACAGACTTTTTTCTAGTTTATCTGATATAGACTATTCTTTTTGTTTTAATTTAATGCCGAGGGCATCTATCTAAACATTTATCAATTCTACACAATCCAATATTCCTTTAAAAATAACCTTGCACTCCCTTTTGGTAACTTTCTAATCCTGTTTTATGGGGGTGGCTGCTCCACTCAGCTGAGCTATATTGGCATTGGTGCTGCTCTCCACTTTTGTTTTCTATTATGAAAGCCAAGTTTAGACTATACCTAACAGGTGCTGGTGGTGCCCTGTAAAATGTGGCAACAACTGCATCTGTTTGAATATTTGATGAGTTCACAATATCATCAATGTAGAGACTTCTTCCCTCCATACAAGTTACACTCCATCCTATCCTTTGAAATCCTTCTCTCCTTTTTTCTATAAAGCCTCCATTAGGGAGTTATCATTGGGTTTAAGACCTTCCTTTTTAATACTTTTGGGTTGTAGTACAACAGTCAGATTTTCATCTATTGCCCTCCTCATTTTCTGTATTTAACTGCTCCAATTCTTTAGTGCCAGACTTCAGTGCTGTGTTTTACATCACTTCTTTCACACTAGATGACTTTTTGAAATCTGTTATAGTCCACTAATGCCTCCCATGTCTCTTCAATGGAATTTTGTTTCGTCTGCAATTCTGATTTATTTGATTAACAGCATTCTAAGACTTACAGTGATATGAGATCATAAGGAAATTTGTATCATTAAAAAGTTGAGCTTTTGTACCTGAAGAGATTTGAAAACACAGGGAGATAAATGAGATTTTTGCTATGTAGACCAGAATGAACCCTAAAAGAACCAGTATTTTTGTTGCTGTCAAGTAGGAACTTGGACTCTACCTGCTTTACTTGGCTTTTCTTATTGTACAGGTTCATTTGTGGGCTTATTTGTGTGGATTTGGGGAACAAAGAAGGTCCCATTTCCTGAGCCCCCTACAAATCTCATTTATGGATTTATTTTGTCAGAGTCCCCAAATAGATTTTAAGGACACAGATTTAATGTTGGTGGTTTAATAGAAGGGATAAGGACCTTGACAAAAAAACAGGAAAAAAAGTAGCATCGAAATAATAGACTGTCAGGGGCGGAACCCAGATGGCGGCTGGTAAGCAGGGAATAGTGTGAGCTCCCTACCGAGACCCTCCAAAAACTTATAAAAAATGGCTCTGAACCAATTCTAGAATTGCAGAACCCACAAACAGCAGAGGGACGCAGGGTTCCAGCCCAGGACAGCCTGGATGGTCTCTGGGGGAGGTCTATCCCACACGGAGCTCAGAGCTGGAAGCTGGGAGCTGGGAACGGAGTGGAGCAGAGCCCAGCCTGAGCGGTGTGGACCATCCAGACCAGAAGCCGGGCAGAGGGGGCCCTAGCACCCTGATTCAGTGAGATGCGGCAGTTACGAGACTTCTCAACCCAGAAACACCAAAGACTGCGGAGAAGGTTAGTGGGAAAAGCTGCAGGAGTGGAAGGAGTTCCCAGTTCGGCTTCCAGCCCCGGGGGCAGCTACAGCTGTTGTTACTTCCGACTCCAGGCCCACCTGGTGGGAGGAATTAAGTGGCAGATCAGAGCAGGAGTGCACAGCCTGCCGAAGATCTAAGCCCAGTTCAGGTTGGGGGTTCTTGGGAAAGGAGCAGTGATGGTGTGGCAGAGCTGGCACCTCCCCCCCAAACGTGGAACATAAAACTCTGTAATCTACAAGCAGTCATACCCCATTGAAAAACTCAAGGGTCAAGTTAGTTGGCTGGGAATATGGCCAGGCAGCGAAAATGCACCCAGATTCAGTCTCAGACTTTGCATTCTTTCTTTGCTGACAAAGAAGACCAAAACATACAGCCAGGAGAAATTAATAAAGTCAAAGAGCCTACAACAGAAACCTCCAAGAAAAACATGAACTGGTCCCAGGCCATGGAAGAGCTCAAAAAGGATTTGGAAAAGCAAGTTAGAGAAGTAGAGGAAAAATTGGGAAGAGAAATGAGAAGGATACGAGAAAACCATGAAAAACAAGTCAATGACTAGCTAAAGGAGACCCCAAAAAATACTGAAAAATACACTGAAGAAAACAACACCTTAAAAAACAGACTAACTCAAATGGCAAAAGAGCTCCAAAAAGCCGATGAGGAGAAGAATGCCTTGAAAGGCAGAATTAGCCAAATGGAAAAGGAGGTCCAAAAGACCACTGAAGAAAATACTACTTTAAAAATTAGATTGGAGCAAGTGGAAGCTAGTGACTTTATGAGAAATCAGGATATTATAAAACAGAACCAAAGGAATGAAAAAATGGAAGACAATGTGAAATATCTCCTTGGAAAAACCACTGACCTGGAAAATAGATTCAGGAGAGATGATTTGAAAATTACTGGACTACCTGAAAGCCATGATCAAAAAAAGAGCCTAGATACCATCTTTCAAGAAATTATCAAGGAGAACTGCCCTGATATTCTAGAGCCACAGGGAAAAATAGAAATTGAAAGAATCCTTCGATCACCCCCTCAAATAGATCCGAAAAAGAAATCTCCTAGGAATATTGTCGCCAAATTCCAGAGCTCCCAGATCAAGGAGAAAATGCTGCAAGCAGCCAGAAAGAAAAAAATTGAGTATTGTGGAAACCCAATCAGAATAATCCAAGATCTGGCAGCTTCTACATTAAGAGATCGAAGGGCTTGGAATGCGATATTCCGGAGGTCAATGGAGCTAGTATTAAAACCTAGTATCACCTACCCAACAAAACTGAGTATCATGTTCCAAGGCAAAATATGGATTTTCAATAAAATGGAGGACTTTCAAGCTTTCTCAGTGGAAAGACCAGAACTGAATAGAAAATTTGACTTCCAAACACAAGAATCAAGAGAAGCATGAAAAGGTAATCAAGAAACGGAAATTGCAAGGGACTTACTAAAGTTGAACTGTTTTGTTTACATTCCTACATGGAAAGATGATGTGTATGATTCATGAGACCTCAGTATTAGGGTAGTTGAAGGGAATATTCATATATATATATGTATATGTATATGTTTATGTATGTATATAAGTGAATGTGTATGTATGTATGTATCTATGTGTATATGTATGCATGTGTATATATGTATATATATGTGTGTGTGTGTGTTTTTATATATACATATATATATGTATATGTATATGTGTGTATATATATATATATATATGTAAAAGAGAGAGAGCAGACACAGGGTGAGTTGAAGATGAAGGGAAGATATCTAAAAGAAATAAAATGAAATTAAGGGATGAGAGAGCAACATACTGACAGAGGAAGATTGGGAGAGATAGAATGGGGTGGATTATCTCGCATAAAGGTGGCAAGAGGGAGCAGTTCTGTGGGAGGAGGGGAGAGGGCAGGTGAGGGGGGAATGAGTGAACCTTGCTCTCATCACATTTGGCCTGAGGAGGGAATACCATACATACTCAGTTGGGTATCTTACCCCACAGGAAAGAAGAGGGAGGAAGATAAAAAAAAATAAAAGGGGGGGGGGATGATGGAGGGGAGGGCAGATGGGGGTGGAGGTAATCAAAACTAACACTTTGGAAAGGGGACAGGGTCAAGGGAGAAAATTCAATAAAGCAGGATGTGTTGGGAAGGAGCAAAATGTAGTTAGCCTTTCACAACATGAGTAATGTGGAAGGGTTATACATAATGATACATGCGTGGCCTAGGTTGAATTGCTCAACTTCTTAGGGAGGGTGGGTGGGAAGGGAAGAGGGGAGAGAATTTGGAACTCAAAGTTTTAAAAACAGATGTTCAAAAACAAAAAAAAAAGTTTTTGCATGCAACTGAAAAATAAGATACACAGGCAATGGGGCGTAGAAATTTATCTTGCCCTCCAAGAAAGGAAGGGAAAAGGGGATGAGAGGGGAGGGGGGTGATAGAGGGGAGGGCTGACTGGGGAACAGGGCAACCAGAATATATGCCATCTTGGATTGGGGGGGGAGGGTAGAAATGGGGAGAAAATTTGTAATTCAAACTGTTGTGAAAATCAATGCTGAAAACTAAATATGTTAAATAAATAAATTTAAATTAAAAAAAAGAAAAAAAAGAAAAATAATAGACTGTCTTAGACTGGTACTTCTGTTAACTTTTGTTGTTCTCTTATCTAGGTGTGGTTGCCTCAGCTATGTGTCAAAAGTGAATTAGTCTGTCCCCATCATGGAGAGTTGTTCTAGCCATTGCACCTTAATAAAAATAAAAGAAAATTAGATTGCACCAGAGAGTAGGTTGGCAACTATGAAATTGGAAGAGACACCCAGAAAAGATACATCATTTCTGATGTGCATCTTCAGCTCCTTAGCACCAGAAGTCTGCATTTCCCAGTCCATTTATGTACCTTGGCAATACATTTCTCTATCTGTGGACACTCAGTGTTGGTTTCTTGTTCATATAGGTCCTGGTTAGAGTTCCTTAATGTATGTTCCCTGGTGAAGTATGATCTTTATGTGAATCTTCAATGCAAATTCTCTGGCCACAATAGTTTTCTCTGTATGAACCAAACCTCATGGAGTTTCTTAAGCTGTGAGGGAATATACCTCATTTATGAATGGAGCGAACTTCATTTCCTACTTTCTTCCAGCAAGCTACTTTATGAAATGTCCTTTGTTTTGATATAATGCATTGTCTGGAAGCCTGGTAAAAGTCAATAAGTCTGTACAAATTTGTTAGCTATTACTTTAAGGGGAAAATTGAGTCATAAAGAGTCTTGGATTTGGAATAGATATTTTGGGGACCCACATGAGCCAGGGGGCACCAAGTGCTACAATGGCCATTTTTCATGAGAATATGTGTAGCATCTCAATTTATATATATTCAAAACCAAACTAATTATCTCCCCCACCTAATTTTTTCCCTCTTCCAATCTTCTCTATTTCTGTTGAAGATGTCAAACTTCCAAGAACTGAAGTTCACAACCTCAGAGTCATTCTTTATTCTTTTCTTTCCCTTACTAATCCTCATATCCAGTAAGTTACCCTGTGAGTTTTACCTACTGTCCATCTTTCATATCATCCTTTTTTTTACAACATGTTTACAACCCTAGTTCAGTCCTTTAAGAGCAAGTGTAAGTGGGACTTTTTGTTATCTTTTGTTTTGGAGTGCTTCTCAGCATTAAGACAATCAAATGCCTCTGACTGAGTCTTGTCTTTGTTTGTAGAAAGGCTCACATCCTTTCTTAATTATGTCACCAGAGGTGTGAAGTCCTCAAGAGGTGTGAAACCCTCTAGAGGTGTGAAGTGCTCTGACTCTGAAGAAGTGTATATATCCTCTGAGGTTAGCATTTTGTTTGGAGTCCCACTCACTGGAAAAGTGTTGTTGTGGAGACTCTGGGTTCCATTAAGCAGTCCCTGACTTTGCAAACACAGATGTTGGTGCTTCTCTTTCTGGTAACCATGTATCTTAGACTGTTTGTATGTATTGCTATGGTCAGACAGAAACATGTCTGTTGATCTGTTTATATTGTCTCTGTTTGTAATTTCTCTTTGTATTTGCTCTGAAGTTCAGTGAAGGATATGTGCATGTTTGATTAAAGTAAGATTGTAAACCCCTTAAAGTTTCTTTCTTTAGAAAAGCAGATCAAAGAACCTATGCTAGTAGACCTGCTGTGTGTTAACATTATTGGCCTTACAGCCATAGTGGCAAGTAGCAACATTGTTGCTAC
This sequence comes from Trichosurus vulpecula, assembly GCF_011100635.1. Taxonomy (NCBI): domain Eukaryota; kingdom Metazoa; phylum Chordata; class Mammalia; order Diprotodontia; family Phalangeridae; genus Trichosurus; species Trichosurus vulpecula. The sequence continues at coordinate 122,071,899 of NC_050578.1, read as the reverse complement.
AAGTCCTTTAAAATATCTTTGATGTTTTTCAATAGACTCTTAACTATTCTCCTTTCTTCCACTTTCTTCAATATGCCCTCTGAGCAATTGCCAAAATAATCTTCCATAAGTATAGGTATGATTGTAAAACATTGTGATATTGTGCCAGTATCTTACTTGTCCATCCATTCCTCAGAAAACTTGTACCAACAAACAAGTTTGTTGACTTAAGTCTGCATTGTGGTGTGACAAGCTCTGGGACACCAAATTCCTATAAGGCAACTTTTGAACTGATGCCACCTTCTGCTTGCAGACCATGCTCCCAAACTACTTGTTTCAGGGACCATGTCAATCACATCTTTTCTGCAGAAGGTTATATAGGGATAACTTTGAAAAGTCTAATCATCTACTTCTCTCAAGATATCTTACCCCATCTATTGATATTGATAATTAGCATGATCTCACTCATTTTTGCTCTATATATCCTAGCAACACTGAACCCCAAGATGCAAAAGAACAAATTACTTTCTCTAGTTCCATTTGTACATTCCCTTATTCCTATCTACCAGAGGAAAAAAGTGCTTTCCCAGTATAACTCTCAACTCTCCTACTTTTCTATTGGGCCCCCTGAAATATATTTGGAAAATATAATTTTAAAAATATTGCAATATAGTCCGGACAAGTCAAAACTTCTCATATACTCAACTTTATTATGTGAATGATAATAACATCTATCTTATGGAGTTGATGTGAGAATAAAATGTCATAACAAATGTAGCCTTAAAAAAACTGATCACTAAATAATTCTAGCTAGCATTATCATTGCAATGTTTGAAGACTCTTCCAAATGTTTCTGCCTAGTACACACTTCCTTAACAATAAATGAACAATTAAAAACTATCTTCACATGTGTGGAAAGTCATCAGGATAAATCACTTGGTAATTTGGTGCTAATGACATATCTGCATTTACTCTTGAGATTCAAATAAGGAATGGCAATAGTAAAAAGGCCCAATTAATTAAGGTTAAAGTTTTGAAAACAGCTGTCTAAATTTAGCTCTTCAGACATTCACAGGTGCAAACATTTTTACAAAGATAAAATCTCATAAGAAATACTTTCATAAGAAGGATTGTAACAACATGATAAAACTAATTTGCCAGAGTGTATTTTTTGTAAATATATAAATGCACATATGATGATGACATCCTTACATGCTCATTTGCATAATTTATGAGTGCAATGAAGGTGACTTGTCTACATCATTCAAGGCTCAATGCAAATAGTTCAATTTGATTCAATCTTTAATTTTCCTCAGATTATCATATATTGATCTTGAGGTTAGGTTTTCAGGAAAAAAAGAGTAAACCCTGCATATCACACACTAGATTGGACCTGCACAACTTGGCAGTAGGTAGGCTCCACAATTAAAATAGGCTAAACTTCTTTGAACCACAGATATGTTTCTAGCAGCTCACTTTCCAAATAAAGGTATAATTAATCATGACATTATTTTGCAAATAAACCATATTAAAAAAGGGAAACTACAATTAATATCAAATAATTACACTTATTATTTAAGATTTTTATTTATGATGAAATCACATTAATATTTAAAAACTACTTTGCTGAGTGGGGTATAATACAGAAACTGCAATCAACAAACACTTCTTTATGAAGCCACTTTCAGAGCCAAGATGGCAGAGTAAAAGCAGGGACTTGTTTGAGCTCTTCCCCCTACATGCTCCAAATACCTCTAAAAAATGACTCTAAACAAATTTAGATAAGCAGAACCTACAAAATGAGAGAGTGAAACAAATATCCGGGCCAAGACAACCTGGGAGGTGGACAGGAAAGGTTTATTGCACCAGTCTGGAAGAGAATCACAGAGGAATGTTGGCCGCACCAACACAGACCAGCCCAGATAACCTGGAGCAGGCCTCAGAGGACTAAATCACTGGCAGCTGTGGTGATTTCCAGACTTCTCAACCCACAAACAACAAAGTCAATGTAGAAGGTCGGTAGGAAAGGTCTATTGACCTGGGTGACAGAAGAGCATTGTTCAACCCCAGCCTCAGGGCAGCTGCAGTGGAAGTGGCAGTGTGGCTTCTTCCAGAGCTCTCAGCCCACAGACAGTGTGGGGATTGAGAGGCTGACTAGAGAAGAATTGCAGGGATCTGTTTGCTGGCACTGGGGAAGGATTCTCTTGCTTTTCCCATGCTTGGATCTGGGTCACAGTCCTGGGTGGCATTCCTGGGGTGAGGAAGAGGGCTGGCATGGCAGGGCTTGTGGTAACAGTGGAAAGGAAGTCTTCCTCACAATACCAAGGCAGAAAATAGTGCTTGTGGTCACTCACAGACCACAGTACAGGCCAGCAGAGGAGTAAACACCTCTACTTTGATCATACCACCTTGCAAGGACTGAAAACTTACAGGTCCCTAGAAGTATCTCTGAAAACAGCTGCGCAAAACCCCTGAAGCTTGGAACAGTGCACCCTCCACACTAGAAGCAGAGTCCTACCTTAACAAAGAGTTAAAAAGTGAAGTAATTGGCTGGGAGAATGAACAATCAAGGAGAAAAATCTCAGATTATAGAATCTTACTTTGGTGATAAAGAAGATCAAAACATACAAACAAAAGACAATAAAATCAAAGCTTAAACATCTAAAGCCTCCAAGAAAAATATGAATTGGTCTCTGTGGTGGCAAGCAAGGTCAGAATTTTCACTGTTTTTTTAATTCTTTTGAAGTGCTTCTCAGCACTCAGGCAACCAAGTGATTGAGTCTTGCCTTTGTTTGAATCGAGTCTTCAATTGAATCAAGAGTCTTTGATGACGTGCTCATGTCACAAGAAAGGCTAAGTCACATGAGCTTGAGTCGATTGGTTATGATCCCCTCTGACCCTGAAGAAGTGTATATATACTCTGAGGTTAGCATTTTGATTTGGCGGATGGGGAGCTCATTCGTTGGAAGAGTGTTCCTGAGATTTTGTCAGGCAAGACTCTGAGTAGCAATTAAGGAGCTCCTGGCTTTGAAAAACCAGATGCCGGTGCTTCTCTCTCTGATAATTATTTATATATGTACTTCTATGGAAAGACAGAAGGCCTTCCTGCTGATTTGTACTATCTTCTCTGTTTATATAGCCTCTTCTTGTAATTCTGTTTGTGTTTTCTCTGAAGTTCAGGGTGCTGACTTTTTCCCTGAACTAAGTGAATGACATATGTATGTTTAATTAAAGTGAGATTATAAACCTCTTAAAGTTATGTTCCATAGAAAAACAGATCAAAGAACTTGTGCTACCAGCCCTCATGTGTGTTGGTGTCATTGGCCTTTCACAGCTGCAGTAAGCTACAAGTAGCATTGTTGTTACAGTCTCAAGCCATGGAAGAGCTCAAAAAGGATTTTGAAAATCAAAGAAGAGAAGTAGAAGAAAAAATGGGTAGAGAAATGAGAGTGATGAAAGAAAATCATGAAAAATGACTCAATGGCTTGCTAAAAGTTGCTAAAGGAGACCCAAAAGTACTGAAGAAAATAACACCTTCAAAATTAGATTAACCAAAATGGCAAAAGAGGCCCAAAAAGCCAGTGAGGAGAAGAAATGCCTTAAAAAGCAGAATGAGCCAAGTGAAAAAAGATCCAAAAGCTCACTAAAGAAAATGATTCCTTAAAAATTGGAATGGAACAAATGGAAGCTATGAGAAATCAAGAAATTATGAAATCACCTTGATTAACAAACTTCCCAGCAGCAGCAATTTCCTGAGAAATCTGAAAACTAACCTTAGTAGCCACCTCATTTCCTGAGTTTACTTTCTTGAACAAGTATTGTTCCTCACTGAGATGTTTCAACAATTTGGAGGCTTTAATTTGTTTTTTCACTGGTGTCCAATTTCCTTAAGTCATCATGTTTTGATTTGAAACATGAAATGGTGATGAAGATTGTATTCCTTAAGAGCAGAGCAGCTATTACTTTCTGGCCAACAACATGCAATATTTTGTCTACCATGTAAGTAAACAAGTTTCTATTTGTCCACTCTGGATTAAACACTCTGTATTCTGATTCAATCTTCCATTTCATCATCCATTTTACAAAGTCACCCCAAAAACTTTAGATATGATAGACCTCTGGAGAAAACTGAATGGTGATAAAAAAGAATACACTTTTTTCTCAGCAGTACATGGCACATAGTCAAAAATTGACCATATACAAGGGCAAAAAGTCCTCACAATCCAGTGCAGAAAGGCTGAAATAGTCAATGCATCCTTTTTCATATCATGATGCAATAAAAATTATTTGTAATAAAGGACCATAGAAAGATAAACTAAAAATTAATTGGAAACTAAATAATCTACTCCCAAAGAATGAGATCAAAGAACAAATCATAGAAACAATTAATAACTTGATTCAAGAGAATGGCAATAATGAGACAACATACCAAAACTTATGGCATGCAGCAAAAGAAGTTCTTAGGGGGAGTTTTCTATCTCTAAATGTTTACATGAATAAAATAGAGAAAAGGGAGATCAATGATTTGCGCATGCAACTGAAAAAGCTACAAAAAAAATTGAAAATCTCCAATTAAATACCAAATTAGAAATACTGAAAACCAAAGGAGAGATTAATAAAACTGAAATCAAGAAAACTGTTGAATTAATAAATAAAACTAAGAGCTGGTTTTATTAAAAAAAAACAATAAAATTGATAAACCTTTGGTCAATTTGATTTAAAAAAAAGAAAGAAGAAAACCAAATTACCAATATTAAAAATTAAAAAGGTGAACTCAATTCCAATGAATAAAAAATTAAAACAATAATTATGAATTATTTTACCCAATTGTATGCCTACAAGTTTGACAACCTTAGGGAAATGAATTAATATTTGCAAAAATATAAATTGCCCAGGTTAACAGAAGAGGAAGCAAAATGTTTAAATAACCCAATCTCAGAAAAAGAAATTGAGGAAGCCATCAATGAACTCCCAAGGAAAAAATCTCCAGGCAGATGGTTTTACATGTGAATTCTATCAAACATTTGAACAACAATTAATTCCCACACTTTAGAGACTATTTGGGAAAATAGGTGAAGACGGAGTCCTACCAATTTCTTTTTATGACACGAATGTGGTACTAATACCTAAACCAGGAAGAGTCAAACCAGAGAAAGAAATTATAGACCAATTTCCCTAATGAGTATTGATGCAAAAATGTTAAACAAAACATTAGGAAAAAGATTGCAGAAACTTCTCATGAGAATAATACACTATGACCAGGTAGGATGTATTCCAGGAATTCAAGGCTGGTTCAATATTAGCAAAACGAAGAGTATAATTGATCATAACAACAAAAAAACTAGAAGAACTCATATGACTATCTCAATAGATGCAGAAAAAGGTTTTGACAAAATACAGCACCCATTCCTATTAAAAACACTAGAAAGCATAAGAATAAATGGAGTCTTCCTTAAAATTATGAATTCCATCTGCCCCAAACCATCAGCAAGCATTTTATGTAATGGCGACAAGCTAGATCCATTAACAATAAGATCAGAGGTGAAACAAGGATGTCCATTATCATCCATATTATACAATATGGTAATAGATATGTTAGCTTTAGCAATAAGAGAAGAAAAAGTAATTAAGAGAATTAGGATAGGCCAAGAAGAACCTAAGTTATCACTCTTTTCAGATGATATGATGATTTACTTAGAGAATCCTAGAGAATCAAGTCAAAAACTACTTGAAACAATAAAAAAAACAGTAAAGTTGCAGGATATAAAATAAACCCACATTAATCCTCAACATTCCTATATATTACCAGTAACGCCCAACAGCAAGTGATAGAAATAAAATTCCATTTAAAGTTACCATAGACACTATAAATTATTTGGGAGTCTACATGCCAAGACAAACCCAGGGCCTATATGAACAAAATTACAAAAGACTTTTTCACACAAATACAGTCAGATCTAAATAAGTGTAAAAATATCAGTTGCTCATGGTTAGGCTGAACTAATATAATAAAAATGACAATTTTACCTAAATTAATTTACTTATTCAGTGCCATACCAATTAAACTACCAAAACTTTTTTTTACAAAGGTGGATAAAAGAAGAACAAAATTCATCTAGAAGACCAAAAGTTCCAGATTATCAAGGAAATTAATGAAAAGAAGTGCTACAGAAGATGACCTACACACACCAGATATTAAACTGTATTATAAAGCAGCAGTCATCAAAACTACTAGGTACTGGCTAAGAAACAGAGCAATGGATCAGTGGAATAGGTGGTACAAAAGACACAATACTCAATGACTATAGCTATCTGCTCTTTAATAAACACAAAGAATCCAGCTTCTGGGTTAAGAATTCACTATTCATTAAAACTGCTGGGAAAATTGGAAAACGGTATGACAGAACCTGTGCATAGAACAATATCTTACACCATATACAAAATAAAGTCAAAATGCATTGATGGTTTAGGAATAAAGGCTGATACTATAAGAAATTTGAGAGAACAAGGAATAGTTTTCCTATTAGATTTATGGGAAATGGAAGAGTTCATCACCCAAGAGACAGAGTGTTACAAAATGCAAAATGGATAATTTTGACTATGTTAAATAAAATAGCTTTTGTATAAACAAAGTCGATGCAACAAAGATTAGGAGGGAAGTAGAAAATTGGGAAAAAAATCTTCACAACTAGTTTCTCTGATAAAGGCCTCCTTTCTAAAATATACAGGGAACTGAAATAAATTTAAAGGATTACAAATCATTTCCCAAATGAGAAATGGTCAAGGGATATGAACAGGCAGCTTTCAGATGAAGAAATTAAAGTTATTTATAAGTATATGAAAAAAATGCTCTAGCTCACTATTGATTAGAGAAATGCAAATCAAAACAACTCTTAGGTATGACATCTCTCATGTCAGATTGACTAACATGACAAAGCGGTAAATGCTGGAGAGGATATGGGGAAATTAGAATATTGCTACATTGTTGCTGGGGTTGTGTACTGATCCAGCCATTCTGGAGAGCAATTTGGAATTGTGTCCAAAGGGCTATAAAAATGTGCATACCCTTTGACCCAGCAATACCACTTATAGGTCTATATCGCAAAGAGATCATAAAAGTAGGAAATGGATCAGTATGTATAAAAAAAATTTATAGCAGCTCTCTTTGTGGTGGCAAAGAATTGCAAATCAAGGGGATGCCCATCAATTGGGAAATGACTAAACAAATTGTGGTATATGAATGTAATAGAATACTATTGTGCAGTAAGAAATGAGGAACAAACGGACTTCATTACAACCTGGAAAGAGTTATATGAACTGATGTTGTGTGAGGGGAGCAGAACCAGGAGATCATTATACAGGATTAAAGACACACGGTATCTGTAAGGACTAACTTTGAGAGACTTGACTCCTCTCATCAATACCAGGTTCAAAGACAGTTCTAAAAGACTCATGATGGAAAAAGCTATTCACATCCAGGGAAAGAATTATGGAGTCTGAATGCAGATTGAGCCAAATTATTTGCTCTCTTTATTTTCCTTCTTTGTTGGTTTCATTTTTTCCTCTCTCATGATTCATTCCATTGGTTATAATTCCTCTTTACAATTGGATGATTATGAAATCCATCATTGGATTTCATACATTGGATCTTACATTGGCTTACATGCCATCTTGGGGGAAGGGGGGAGGAAAGGGAGGGAGAGAAAATTTAGAACCCAAAAATCTGTTCAACTGAACATTGTAAACTAAAAATAAAAAAAAAAAGATTTGCCTAGGAAAAATCATCTTCAATGACTTGTCCATAATCTTACAGCTAATACGCATCTGAGACCACACTTGAATTCAGGTCTTCTTGATTTCATTCTCAGCATTCTACCTATTATTCCATAGTGCCTTTATATCTTCTGAAAATGCGTGAAATTTGCTATAGCATAGTTAGACTCTGTTTCAATCTTTTAGATATTCTATCAAAGATATAAACTTCCTTAATATTTTGGGTGTTCTCCTCCCCCCCCCCATTTTTCATTAGATGTGATGCATTGAGTAAATATTTACTTTAAGATAATACAATCTGGAAGGTGGATTAGGGACAGTCACCCATTTGAATTCTCCCAACATTCCCCTCCAAACAACTTTAACATTATCACCTCAAAATTTTGGAGCTGCAGAGCCCACAAAATGATGGAGTGAGACATTTTACGAGGCAAGAAAACTCATGAGGATACAGGAGAAATCTGTGACACCAAGATGGAGGCTGGTCCACAGCCCACAAACTTGGTACAGTAACTGTTTCTTGGGTAAAAGCTTCATTTATTAAAAATATACTGAGTATGAATCTGAGTCAATTTTATAAAATTAAAAAGAGCCATTCCCCCAGTGACAAAAGGATTTAAAAAGACAGTTCAGAAAAAGAAATCAAAGCTATTTTTATTCATATTAAAATGCTCTAAATCACTATTGATTAAAGAGTGCCAAATTAAAACAATTCCAAGGTACTGCTTCATATGTATCAAAAATTACAAATGCTGGACATGAAAATTGATATGCTAATGAACTGCTGGTAGGATATGAAATGTTCAAACTATTCTGAAAAAAACTATTTGGAACTATGCCCAAAGGGTTATAAAAGTGTCCATACATTTTCACCCATAAATGCCACTACCATACTTTAAAAGATCAAAGAAAAAGGCAAAGAATCTATATGTGTAAACATATTTGTAGCAGATTTTTTAATGGCATAAATTGGATTATCAGTTGGAAATGGCTGAACAAGTCATTATATGATGATGATGGAAAACTAATGTACTATAAGAAATGATTAGGAGAGTGTTTCAGAAAAAAATGGCAAGATCTATATGAGCTGATGCAAAGTGAATTCAGCAGAACCAGGACATCTTTGTGCACAACAACAACAATGTTGTAATAATGAACAACTGGAAAGAATTAACTACTCTGATCAACAGAATGATCCAAGACAATTTTAAAGGACCCATAATGAAAAAAAAAATGCTATCCACCTTCAGAGAGAGAACTGAGGAACTCTGTTTTTACTTTACTGTTTTTAATTTATGGAACAAAACAAGCATTTTCATAACCTAGTATAATAAAAAGATGATTGCACATAGAATTATAAATGTATTATATAAAATTTGTTATTTGTTTGAAATGTAAAATAAAATTATCATATCAATGTCTTTTTTTTCTTTCCTCCCTTTCTGCCCTAGAGAGGGCTACCATTAGACACAAGTAGAAATGTGTGTGCATATGTTTTATATGTAATATATGTAATTTATATAGTATACGTATATATAATAGGTATATGTATGTGTATATATGTGTATACACACATATATATATATAGAGAGAGAGAATAGAGATAGAGATAGAGAGAATATAGAGATAGATAGATAGATGGATGGATAGATAGATAGATATAGATGAAATTATTACATACATACTTCTATTTATGAGTTTTTTTTCCTCTCGATACAGATAAAGTCTTTCTTCATATATCTTTTATGGTTACTTTGGGTATTTATAGTAGTCCAAATATTTACGCAAACTCATCTTTAAAACAATATTGCTGCTACTGTATACCATGTTCTCTTTTCTCTGCTCATTTCACTCTTCATTATTTCATGCAAGTCTTTCCATGTTTTTCTAAGATCATTGAGACCATCTTTTCTTTTAGGACAGTAGTATTCCACCAATCATATACCACAACTTGTTCAGCTATTTCTCAATTGATGGGCATCCCTGCAACTTCCAGTTCTTTTCCACAACAAAAAGAGCTGCCACAAACATTGTAGAACATATAGGTTCTTTTCCTTTTCCCCTAATCCTCTTTGGAAATATATCTAGTAGTTGTAATTTTCTCATTTTATTTTTCTTTCTTTTTTGAAATAAGGCTAATACGGAAATGAGATTTGTATGATTTCACATGTATAATGGATGTCATATTTCTTGCCTTCTATGTGGATGTTGGAGGGAGAGAATTTGAAACTCAAAATTTAAGAAAGAAAATAAGTTTAAAATAAATAAATAACTTAAAATAATACAACGGAATGATTTCTGGATTTGGAGTCAGAAGCCACTCTAGACTTTTTTTTCCCCTTATCTACAAAATGTTGAAGTCAGACTAGATGAGCTCAAAGTTTCCAGCTGCACCTTTCCAATTCTATATCTATTATGTTATAGTAGGATCATCTAATAAATAAAACCAAGGCAAAATATTTCACTTAGCAAAAGATCTGTGTTTTCATTATTAATCAAAGGACACTGGAAAATAGGGTAATGCATAACCTAAATATTTGCAATCAAAGAGGCTTGGGATAATACTTAAAATATTATACCAAATCTCAGCCTTCATAGGTAGATAGGGAACTTTGCCTTTCCTGTGGAACATATGGATTCATTATGTGTAAACATACACAGATGGGTTAAAATGAGATCCTAGATTAAGGGCATCAAAGAAATCAATTTACAAGTCTCTGGAATCAGCATTGGTGGGCTTTCAAAATTAATCTATCAAATTTCTTTTTTCCCCCATATTTTGTTCACTCCTATAAGCATCTAGTAAATATTCCATGTGTGCAAAGAATTGGATATCCACAGAAAGCCAAAGCTGAAAAGTAGTTCCTAGCTTCACTAAAGAGATGTACAAAAACTACAAAATCAGTTTTTGTCAGTCAAGAAAATAATTAAACAGTAGTTTAGTACAGAGAACTATGCTATTACTATATAACAGTGAGGTAGATAGAGGTTTCTTTCCCTCATTTATTTTATAATCTGGTCAGGGAATAATATAAAATGCAAATATTATAATATTATAAAACTTTACAGTACATATTGGTTATATATAAACTATTATAATAATGTTGTATAATAATTGCAATATAAAGCATTAAATCACATGGCATGAAAGTTTCAAGGCAGAAGGTAAAATCCATTAAATAAGATATATCCCAATAACTTGTTCAAGATTGTTCTGTGAAATGAATAATTCTAAATAAATGCCAGTCTACTGAAGGCAAAAGCACTTGAAACCTCTAGTTTTTCCTTTAATTGCAGATGCATATGTCACATATTAGAAATAAGTCAAATACCAAGTTTCTCTCAGCTATTAACTTTTTTTAATCCTCTTTTCATTCCCATAGATATTATGTAATATGATTTAAAGTTTGGGTAATGCTTCCATATGGTCTGCAATTCTAGCCATATGGTTATTGGTTGTATTTGGAGAAGAATGACAGAAATGAGCCGCCACTCTCTACAAACGGAATACTTCCAATTTGTAAAATAACCTTTTCCTATGGAATTCAGAGTACTTCACAATATTTTACATTTGTCGTTAAGCCTATTCTATTCCTACATTCTCACTGCAGGCAGTTGTTGAAGGAGATTATGAGAAGTTGGAGAGAAAAAAGCAATAAAAAGGAGACTGCGTGCATATATGAGAATAGTGTATGTGTGTGCATATACGCGCTCATATGTGTGTATAGAATTACTTATAGTATATTCCAAATAAAGTATTATTATACAAAATATGTATGTGTATGTCTTTGAATACATACATAAAGAAGCATAAATACATAGAGAAATAGAAAATGAATTGTTATATACATTCGAGAAAATATGTTTAAATGAAATGTTCCTCTTTATTTTACCTTCCTTTATGTCTTCCAGAGCTTTTGCTGCCAAATTATTATCTTTCTCTAATATCATAACTTTCTGCACCTCCCCTGACTCCTCATTGGCTACCTTCAAACAATGCTAACTGGGAAAAATACTCAATTTAACCTCAATTTCCTCTGAAGTATGTTTTCTATCATAGGACATCCTTAGCTTCCCACTTGTCTTGAGAATGTCACAAGTAATAATAATTCAATGCCTTGGATCAGTGTCCCTAGTTTCACTACCACAATAGCACAGTTAACAATCAACACATACTGCCTGTTTGAATGAGAATGAGGATGTTGAAAAAGCACCCTGCACTTTCCCAAAGGGTTATTGTATTGAGAAGGCTACTTCCTATTTTTTAATAGAGTAGGATGCTCTTGATTTCATGTATCTGATGCACTGAAGGAAAGACCTCTGTATATACTCTAAGAGGATAAGATTCTATTACATTCAAGCTGTCTTTTTTCTAAGAGCTTTCTTTTCCACCAGAACTTCCAGCATGGATAAGCATTGTATGAACTACAAAACATTAGACCTTCACATATTGTATGTTGTATATTATATAGTTTGTCCAGAATTAAAGCTTGGGGCTTTTGTAGTTTTGTTCAGGAACTTTGATGGTTAACTCTAGCTTGCCTCTAATGAGACCCTACTACCACCAATTCCATCAAGCCTTCCAGAAAGAAGCCATCTGTTGCTGTTCCCGCTCTTCCTTTGTTCCCAGTTCTCTTTCTTCCTGGGTTAAAGAGAGTCAAAGAAATGTCCTTTTTTCCATTACATTTCCCCTTTCCTTTCTTTCTCTATCTCTGTTCTATAAGTTGGGAAGTCATGCACTATTTGGGTGCCTATGTAATTAAAAAAAATATTGGACAGAAGGGAGACTGGAAGCAGGGTGACTGATCACGAAATGTTAAGTACAGAAAGTCTTTTTCTGAAAGACAGCTGAAGTTGGAGTCATAGAGAGCTAAGTTTAAATCAGGTCTCGATACTTATTAGTTATAGTACCATGAGCAAGTCGCAACTCTATTAACCTCAGTTTTTCATCCATAGTGTAAAGAAAATCATAGCACCAATCTCCCATTGTTGTTATAAGGATAAAATGAGGTATTATGTGTTAAGTGCTCTGCAAACATTAAAGTGAAACATCATTGCTAGTTATCATCATCATCATCATCATCATCACCACCACCAGCACTAGAACCACCAGCATCATTAACATCACCTTCATCATCATGAGTGTGGCAGTGAAGTGGAAGATTGATAAACAATGAAAAGATGAAGGGAAAGTTTTTTTGCTACTGTTCTTGGTATCTTTTTGTTTGTTTGTTTTGCTTTGTTTGTTTTTACAATGGAGTGGATCTGGGTATGTGTATGAGAGCCTGAGAATGAACCAGTTAATAAGGAGAGATTAAAAGATTAGAACACAAATTGATGGGATGATCAAACAAGCTATCTCTTATTCAGAGAGAAAGTGACAAAGGGTAAAAATTATCTTAGCAAGTAAAAGGACTACCACTTCTAAGGGAAGCAGAGACATGGAGCAGAAATGAGGGAGGAGTGGGTTTTGACCGGAATGAAATTTACAGTAAAAAGAAGTGAGATTTCATGAATGGTGGACTCATTTTCCTCAATCAATTTTCAGAGGAAGTTCTCTGGTTGAAAAGGAGAGAATACAGATTGTTTAGGTGGGTTAAAGAGAAAGAGAAAGGTTCTAATAGTCAGTGGGGAAATTATGACAGAGTTATTTCATCAATATTAACATCCCCAGTGACTAGTAGCTAAATATTTTCAATTTTTAATGGTATCTTCATTTGTAATTTTCAGCCCTCTTGTATATTCATTTCAATATTTTCTGTCTCCTCATCTTGGTCTTGGACCTGTGTTGATTTTCCTGACTAGTTCCCATGATATCAATTTCTCTACACTCCCACCTCCAGATTAAGCTTCCCCAAGTGCTGTTTTTAGCATTTCGTGCCACAGTTCATCAAATCTTAAATAACTCTTTTAGGGACAAGAAACTTCATTTCAAATTAGAAGTCTTGGGTTTGAACATTGTCTTTGCTCCCTTTGAAACCTTGAAGAAGTCACTTGAAGCTTTCCATACTTTATTTTTTTAATGTAAAAAAGAAAAATAAAGGTCTATGAGCGAAGTCTTCAGGACCCTGGTTAAATCACAACATGTCAATGTCCATGTGATGGAGTCCTAATAGAGATGTCCCCAGCCCCAATATTTTAGTTTCATTATAAGCCCCAATGAATAGCAGGCCCACTGTACCTACCTACCTCTCCCCTCCCACCAATGTCCTAACTTCTTCATATATGCCTCACTCCTCACTAGAAAAACAGATTTGTCTCTGAACTCTTAGTTCCCACAGAAACAGCAGCCATGTCCATGTGATGGGAACCTAGCCAATGCCTCCAGACCCATTCCCACAGCAACAGGTGTATTCTTATATTCAATCACAATCACATCATCTATTTGGCCCAAGACAGGACCACAATGCTTAACTACCCATCTTGACCAGACAGGACCACAATAGTTAGCCAATCATAAGAAAACAAAAACCACCGATGTAGAGTACAAAGCTAGACCACCAAACCATAGAAGAAGCCTACCCTACGTTAGCACCTGCACAGTTCCATGGAGGCTGGGACCCCTCCTCCATTACCTCCTCCTTTTAAATATTCATCATATTCCTGTATTCTACACAAATTTTGATTGTGTAATCAGCATCATATTCTCCATAAAATTGAATGTCTTGCCTTACTGAAGTTGCTAATTCCTCTAAAGGACTTAGCCACTCACCAGAGCATGAAACCTCAAAACTATAATAAATCTTTCCAACTGGCTTGGAGTCAGCCTCAGACTTTGTAACTCTTAGGCATCCCACTGCAACTCTACTGTAACCTCATCACTTGTTCACTTTCTAAAATCTAGAAGACAATAATTGATGACCTTCATTATTTGAGGGAGGCCAGATAGTTGCTTCAGTGAATAGTATACCAGCCTTGAGTCAGTAGAACTTCCAAAGTTCAAATCTGACCTCAGACAATTCCGAGCTGTGTAACCCTCGATGAGTCATTTACCCCTCTTTGCCTCAGTTCCTCAACTGAAAAAAAAATGAGGAGGAGAAGGAAATGGCAAAATTCTCCAGTGTTTTTTCCAAGAAAATCCCAAATGAGGTGCCAAAGAGTCACATAGAACTGAAAAAACTGAATAGCAACAATAAAAATTTTTAGAGAGAGTTTACTTAACAGGAGCTCCCTAAACCAATACAGTCATAAGAAAAGATTAGATAATAATTGTTTAAAAATACAGTATCAGAAGAAGCCATAACTTTATTTAATTTAGTTAAAAGTCTATGTCAACCTACTTATCTACATTCACATAGAGTGAAGCCAAATCAAAGGAATTAAATTATTTGAATTGAATCATGTTGGCACAAATCACCCTTGTAAGCTCAATCCTTCAAATGAGGAGAAAAATAAATTTATGTTTGGCTCTAGGGTTTTTAGTTTGTTTGTTTTTTAACATATCAGGGCTTCATGACTGAATTAATGAATTTAAAACTAAAAATCCTTTTTGTTCAAAGAAGAACAGAGTACTGAATTAATAGAAACTGCTAATGAAATTGTTGATAAGTTAGTAAAAGACAGTCTTAGTGATACTGAGAAAATGGTTAAGCTAAGATATAACTCTAAGAGAATAGAGAGCTTCATGGTTGATTCCAGATAAGCTGCAGTAGTGGAAGTTTATCATTGCTCCTTTAAACAACATGTGTGTGCAGATTTTAAATAGGAGTTTTTCTGGTCTACTCATTCATTTTTTCCCGAAGAATGGAGTTCTTGGAAATCCAAGGTGTTGTCTCTGCTTCAAGCTACTACTAATTTAAATTTGAAATTCACTATCAACTAAATTAAAAACTGGAATCTCACTATCTATCACATGCACTTTTGTTTTTATTGGATGATGTATTTTGTAATCCTCAAAGTACCAAAAAAAGAAAGAAAGTGATTGGATTATAAAATTAATGGGTTTTCATTGGTGGTGAAAAGATGAGAAGAAAGAATCTTGACTCAATTTAATACAGGGAAAATATACTGGAGAAGGTCATTTTGCTGGCTTAATCTCTAGATATTCAATTTTGGGGGGTGCCTTTCATTCCAATAGCTATTAAGACAAAAAGAAATTTTACTAAAAAAGCATAGCAAGCTAAAAATAATGGCTTAGGCCATAGTCCTGCTTTCATTCACTTATAGGTGCAATTCAATTGCTAAAAATGGTTAAAATTTATGCAACCTTCAAACATATTTCTAGTAATAAATACAGAAATATTAGGTGAGAAAAAAATCACATTTAACAAACATGGTAATTTGGAATCCATTACATTTTTATACATTTAAAGTCTATTTCTGAGGTAATAGCAATGATAGCAGGTAAAATGAAGCTAGCCTCTCTAATAGATTTTAAAAGCAGAAAAACAGAAATATCTTTCCCCAACCAGTACCTGATCTGAGTGTGGTTGTTTAGGCATTACTCTCATCATCACTGAATCCTGAACAACCATTCAAGCATGATGTCAGATATGAGTGTAATATAATGCTCTCTCTCTCTTTTTTCTTTCTGAGCATCCCTAAGCTGACAATATTTTCATTTCTTAATTATTGATTATTATTGATTTCTTAATTTTCTTAATTGATAACTGTGTAACTATCACTAAAATTACCTTGGTCCCTTAAAGTCCTCATCTTGTTTTATACTTTAGCTCCGAAACTACCCCCTATATAAGGACTTTTCTACTCCTCAAATATGTTGATTCTTTCTCCCTCCAAAAAAATAGCTTTGTATTTTCTTCTTTGTGCCACATGCCCTCACTTCTACATTATTATCTTCTTCTGACAAAACAATGCTTTTGTTGTTTTCTCTCTATATCAATTTTTAGAGCAGTGCTTGGCACACAAATACTTTATCAATGCAAATGAATAAATTAATGGATGAATCAAAGAATGAGGAACCCAGTCAAATGAGGCTAACATTCTTGAATGTTCATTGTATCATTGGGATTTGAAATATTTTCATTTTAATCTTACTTTAGTCTTGAAGCAAATCAAAGTGGAAGACATGAAAGTAATATCAGTTACCGCATTTGGAGGAAGTCGAAGAATATAGAACACAGATCAAGAAGATTAGAAGATAGGAATATCAGTACAGTAGACAGGAGAAGACTCCATATGTTCTTTTTCCCATTAGAATTTTGAATTTTTCAGCATGGAATATTTCTTGGTGAAAAAACTCATTCCAATATAGATGAAATCCCAGCTTCAAACTAGTAGGTAAGTTCTAGGAAGTTTCTGCAGTATGCAGATATGAAATTCTTTGCTCAGAGTCACAGAACTAGTAGATGTCAGAGAGGGCTTTGAGTCTAAATCTTCTTTACTCCAATTCCAGATACTCTTTCCACTATACACTTAAATGACTAGTATTTTGAAGGAAACAAAGAGTGAAGGTTGCAATTTTATTTAATGCAGACAAAACCAAACAATTGTTATTTACCATATTCATACACAAAGTACCTGTGCCCAGAAAGGTTGTGAGGATAAAATGAAATATTATCTTTAAGTGGATCTGCAAACCTTAAAGCTTTATAAATTTCAAGTTGTTATTCATTTAATCACTCATTTATTAATCATACATTTATTTATTTATTGACACAGTTATTTATAAATAAATGACTATAGATTTATACTCTATAAAACTGATCAGATCTAATTTCCTGAAGAGTAAGAAGGTATTGAATCTGTAAGTAGTTTCTTTGACTATGTAACTCTAAAAGAACAACAAAAGGCTGTTTATTTTTTCTGGATAAAGATTGACAAAAAATGATTGCAAACACTTGCATTTTGAATGAAGCCACTTTTATAACTTAGTAGTATTTTTTTACAATTAAATGTAAAGATAATTTTGAACATTCGCTTTTATAAGATTTTAAGTTCTGAATTTTTCTCCCCCCTTTCCCCACTCCCCAAAAAAGCATTCAATCTGATATAGGTTATACATGTACAATCATATTAAACATATTTCCACATCAGTCATGTTGTGAAAGAAGAATCAGAACAAAAGAGAAAATCCACAAGAAAGAAAAAAAATGGGAAATAATATGCTTTGATCTGCATTCAGACCATAGTTCTTTCTCTGGATGTAGACAACATTTTTCATCATGACTCCTTTGGAGTTGTTTTAGATCCTTGCAGTGCTGAGAAGAGCTAAGTCTATCAATGCTGATGCTACTGTGTACAAAGTTCTCCTGATTCTCCTCACTTCACTGATCATCATTTCACATACGTCTTTCCAGGTCTTACTGTAATTCACCTGCTCATCTTTTCATATAACGCAACAGTATTCTGTAACTTTCATATATCACGACTTGTTCAGCCATTCCACAATTGATTGATAACCCATCAATTTCTAAATCTTTGCCACCAAAAAAGGGTTTCAATTAACATTTTTATACATGTGGGTCCTTTTCCCTTTTTTCAAGATCTCTTTGGGATAAAGACAAAGAAGTAGTACTGTTGGATCAAAGGGTATACAAATTTTATAGCCCTTTGGTCATAGTTCCAAATTGTTCTCCACAATGGTTGGATGAGTTCACAACTTCACCCAACAAAATACTGGTGTTCAAATCTTCTCCAACATTTAGCATTTTCCTTTTCTATCATATTGTCAATCTGATAAATGTGAGGTGGTACTTCAGATTTTAATTTGCACTTCTCTAAACAATAGTGATTTAGTCCATTTTATCAAAACATTAGAGATAATTATTAGAGATGATTCTTCATGTGAAAAATGCTTCTTCATATTGTTTGACAATTTGTCAGTTGGGGAATGACTTGTTCTCTTATAAATTTGACTCTGCTCTATAATTTTTTTTAGAAATGAGGGCTTTATCAGAAATGTTGGCTTTAAAAAGTATATCCCAGCATTCAGTTTTCCTTCTAATCTTGATCACATTGACTTTGTTTTGAAAAAAAAACTTTTTAAATTAAATGTAATCAAAATTATCCAGCTTTTTACATTTAGCATTTCACATTCTTCTCTGCCTCTTGTTTGGTCATAGGTTCTTCCGTTTTCTATAGATCTGACAGGTAAACTGTTCCTTGCTCTCCTAAATTACTTATGATATCACCCTTTATGACCAAACCATGTACCCATTTTGATCTTATCACTGTGAACCATATGAGATATTAGTCTATGCCTAGTTTCTGCAATACTATTTTCCAAAATTCCTAGAAAGTTTAGTCAAATAGTGAGTTTTTAATCCTAGAAGCTGGAGTCATTGAGTTTATCAAACAGTAGATTACTATAGTCATTGACTACTGTGGCTTGTGTACCTAACCTATTTCTGTGATCCACCACTCTATTTCTTAGCCAGTACCAAATAGTTTTGATGATTCCTGCTTTATAATAAAGTTTTAGTTGGTAAGGCTAAGCCACTTCCCCATGCTTTGTTGTTGTTGTTGTTGGTTTTATTTTTTTTAATTGAATCTCTTGATATATTTGCCCTTTTGTTCTTCCAGATAAGTTTTGCTGTTATTTTTTCTAGCTCTACAAAATTATTTGTAGTTTGATTGGAATTGCACTAAATAAGAAAATTAATTTAGATAGAATTGTCATTTTTTCTTATATTGGCTTGGCTTACCCATTAGCAATTAGTATTTTTGTAATTTTTACACCTGATCTTATTTGTGTGAAAAGTGTTTTGTAATTGTCTTCATATAGTTCCTGAGTTTGCTTTGGCAGGTGGACTTCTAAATATTTTTAAATTGTCTACTCTTATTTTAAATGGAATTTCTCTTTCTATCTATTGATGCTGAGCCTTTTTAGTATTATATAGAAATACTGATGCTTTATATGGGTGTATTTTATATCCTGCAAATTTACAAAAGTTGTTAACTATTTCAAGTATTTTAGTTGATTCTCTAGGATTCTGTAGGTATATCATTGCATCATTTGCAAAGAGTGATTGTTTTGGTTTCTCATTGCCTATTCTGATTCCTTCAATTTCTTTGTCATCTCTTATCGCTAAAGCTAACATTTGTAGTATAATACTGAGTAATAATGGTGATAAAGGATAGCCTTGTTCCACTCCTGATCTTACTGGGAATATTTCTAGCTTTTTCCCATTACACACAATGCTTGTGATGGTTTTCAATAGATACTACATATCATTTTAAGAAAAATACCATTTACTCCAATGGTCACTAATGTTTTTAGTAGGAATGTGGGTGCTATAATTTGTCAAAATCTTCTTCTGCACTTATTGAGATAATCACACTATTTCTGTTAATTTTGTTATTAATATGGTCAATTATGCTGATAGTTATCCTAACATTGAACCAATTCTTCACATTTTGTATAAATCCCACCTGGTCGTAGTGTATTATCTTAGTGATAAACTACTGTAATCTTTTTGCTAATACTTTATTTAAAATTTTGGCATCAATAATCATCATGGTAATTGATCTATACTTTTCTTGATCTGTTTTGGGCCTTCCTGATTTAGGTATCAGCATAATATTTGTGTAATAAAAGGAATTTGGTAGGACTACATTTATTTTTCTGAATAGTTTGTATTGAATTGGAACTAATTTTCTTTAAATGTTTGGTAGAATTCACTTGTTAATCCATCTGGCCCTGGTGATTTTTTTTTTCCATAAGGAGCTGATAGCTTATTCAATTTATTTTTCTTTTATGAAATGGGATTATTTACTTATTTTATTTCATGTTCTGTTAATTGGGGAATTTATATTTTTGTACACAGATTGTTAGATTTGTAAGATTGCAGTTGACTGAGATATCTCCTAGTTACTTGTTGAATTTCCTCTTCATTGGTGGTGAATTCATCCTTTTCATTTTTGAAACTGGAAATATTGTTTTCTTCTTTTTTTAAAATTAAATTAGCCAAATGTTTATCTCTACTATTGTCATTTTCCCTAAAATCAGCTTTTAGTTTTATTTATTAATTCAATAATTTCCTACTTTCAAATTTATTAATCTCTCCTTTAATTTTTCAGAATTTTTAATTTGGTGTTAAATTCAGGATTTTTATTTTTTCTTTTTATGGCTTTTTTTAAAAAATATGTCCAATTCATTGATCTCCTCTTTATTTTATTCATGCAAGCATTTAAAGATATACATTTCCCTTAAAAACTGCTTTGCCTGTATGCCATAAGTATTAGTATGTTGTCTCATTATTGTCATTCTCTTTGATGAAATTATTGATTGTTTCTATGATTTGTTGTTTGACCCACTCATTCTTTAAGATTTAATTACTTAATTTCCAGTTAACTTTTAGTTTATCTTTCCATCATCCTTTATTACATATAATTTTTGTTTAATTATGATCTAAAAAAGATGCATTTAAATCATCTGCCTTTCTGCACTTGATGGTGAGGTTTTTGTGCCTTACTACATGGTCAATCTTTTGTGTATATGCCATAAACAACTGAGAAATAGGTATATTCTTTTTTATCCCCATTCAATTTTCTGTATAGACTGTGCAGGCTTGTGTTATAGCAGCCAGACTCGTAGAAGCGAAGTTAAGTGACTTACAGGAAGAAATAGCAAAAGTATACTACTGAGAAATCTCAACCTTCCCATCTCACAACTAGATAAATCTAACTAAAAAAAAGTTAAGGAAGTGAATAGCATTTTAGAAACTTGGATATGATAGACCTACAAAGAAAACTGAATGGGGATAAAAAAGAACCTGAGTGGTAAATGGTACCTCTACAAAAATTTACCAAGTATTAAGCTAGCAAAGCCTCACAATCCAATGCAGAAAGGCAGAGATATTGAATATGTCCATTTCAAGTAATAATAAAATAAAAATTACCCATAATAAGCAGCCAAGGTAGGCCAGGATAAAAAGTAATTGGAAACCAAATGATTTGATTGTAAAAAGTGAGCAGGTGAAACAAGAAATCATAGTAACAACAACTGCATCAAAGATAGTAACAGTAATGAGAGAACATGCTAAAACTTATGGGATGTAGCCAAACCAGTTCTTAGGGGAAATTTTATATCTTTATATGGTTACATTAATAAAATAGAGAAAGAGACAAAAGAACGGGATATGTAAGTACAAAAACATCAAACTAAAACTCCTCAATTAAATACTAAATTAGAAATTCTAAAAACAAAGGAGAGATAAAAAATTGAAAATATAACTAGTGAGCTAATAAATAAATCTAAGAGCCAGTTTCTTATGAAAACAATAACAAAAATAGCTAAACCTCTGGGTATTTTAATTAAAAAAGAAAATCAATTACCAGTATCAAAAAGGAAAAGGTTGAATTCTCCACCAATGAAGAGGGAATTAAAACAATAATTAGGACATATTTTGCCCAATTGTATGCCAATAAATCTGGCAACATAAGTGAAATGGTGGATATTTACAAAAATACATATTGCTTAGATTAGCAGAAGAACATTTAACCCCATTTTAGGAAAAAGAAAACTAAACAAGCCATTAATGAACCCCTTAAGAAAAATGGCCTCTCCAGGGGCTGATAATTTACAAGTGAATTCACCAAATATTTAAAGAATAATTATTTCCAGTACTATGTAAACTATTTGTCAAAATAGGTAAAGAAAAAGGATCACAACTATTGTTTTGAAATTTTAAGATCTGGTTTCCAGGACAATTTGTGTCACTTTATTACCCTTATCAATTCCAGTTAGTTACTTCCAATCCTTGGGCTTCAGTTTCCATATCTATAATATTGGTGGAGGGGGATGGTGGTTTGGGGGTGTACAGTTAGACAACCTGATCTATAATATCAATTTTAGCTTTAGAGCCTATTTGGGTTCCTTACTGTAACCTTATGATATGACTTTTGATAAAAGAAATGTTAGCCATATTTAATGGTCATAGATACATAATAAATATTTGAGTTCTGAACCTTTCTTCTCTCTAAATAGTTTGTCTTTTTGACCATATCATGCTATTTTTTCATTGGCAGAACTATTGATTTTTTGATATATTTTCTTTAAGGAGGGCATTTTTCCTGGAGCACTTTTTCTCAGTTTCTAGCAAAATGCTGTGTGTGTGTATGCGTGTGTGTGTGTGTGTGTGTGTGTAAATTTTCTTAAGTTTTTTGGAAACTGGCAATTTATCACAGTGTGGAAAATGTCATATCTACCCTGAGGCTCCGGAATCATCTAGCAAATTACAAATTAACAGTTCTTTCCATCCAGGAGTATAAGACCCACCATGGATGAACCAAAGAAGCAAAAGTCTGAAGGCCTCATTATGAGGGCAGTCATAGAAATACAATTTACATTTTGGGCGAAGGGATTTTAAAAGAACACATAACAACAAGTACATGGGTTTATATTCTACATCATTAAATGGAGTACCTTAATGAAAATACTGGAGATTATTGATATACTGGAGAAGAGCTAGGTACAAATACGCTAAAGTGCCTTTGGAATTATGCAAGAGAGATTTAATATATAAAGAATATACTAAATGGTTAATATGTTTCTTATGCTACAAAGTTGTATATTATCTTCTAATTCTATAAGGTTTGTAACATGTGAAGGTTATTTAAGATACTGAAGAAGTCCAATACAAATCAACAAGCCTTTATTAAGCACCTACTGTATGCAAGGTGTGGGTCTAGAGGCTATAGACAGAAAGTCAAAACAGAAAATAGCCTTTGCTTCCAAGGAATTACTCTATACTGGTAAGACATATCATGGAAAGATGAATTATATGCATGCTAATTTGAGCAGAAGAAAAAGAGCATTAACAACTCAAGGATAAACAATAATAATTGATTGAGTAATTTATACAGGATAGCAGAATTTGCACTATCTGGACTGTTTATAATGAAGGGGACCTGTAGTTTGCTTAATGGTTTGCTGGTGACCTAAATTAATTCATGACTTCTTAGAGAGCTTAAGAGAAATAATAATGATAAGCCTAGATTGTCTACACTTCCTTAGGCCTAAATTAATACCTATGTTATAAATCCTCTGTTTTTTTTAAGTTTTAAATTATATATAATATATATTTCTTTATCCCTTTGATTTGTTTTTCATCATACAGCTTTTCATTCCTTAATAAGGTTAAAATAAAATTAGATAATACTGACATTTGGTGAATATGACTGCATATTAAAGAGCACTTTGAATTGGAAGGCTAAAATGCTCATTTAAAAAATACAGATATTTGAGCATAGCTCTACCCCAAGTGACGAATCAGGAAATCTGTATTTTTAAATTCTATGACACCTTGTTTGGAACATAGAGTCAGACTGAGAAAAGAATTTTGTCAGAAAAGGCCCTACATGTCTTGTGCTATGTAATAGGTAAAGTTTCCTACAGCTAATCAATAATGTACAATTTTGAACACAAGGCTATCCATTTCAGAAAATGCTGGCAAAATTTTTATTAGCCAATAGTTGCATTAGAAAATAAACCTCACCAAAGCTATAAATATTACTAAAAGGCAATTTGAGGTGTTTAAAAGCACAAGGCTATTACCTGTTTTAATTTTAGGACATCTTTTCCATTTCTAGGTAGGTAATTAGTTCATTACAAATATAAAAATGGTTCCTACAAGTGTCAAAAAGCCAAGAAACATTTTTTTCTCCTTATGGAAATGACTTTCTTTCTCTGACTTGGCAGCCATCTCAGTCTCTCACCATTGAAAGAGACACAGACATTAGCAACATGTGGTAGAACAAGAGGTGAAAAGAAAAAGAATAATAATAGTAACTCTCATTTGTAGGCTACTTTACAGTTTGTGAAGCATTCTCACATATAGTTTCTCATTTGATCTTTATGTTAATCTAGGAAGTAGGCAGGGAGTCATTTTATCCCCATTTCGCAAAAATACTTATCATTTTAGAGAGATCATGGGATTCTAGAATTGAATATTATTAGCTGATTAACTTGGTCAAAATTTAGAGGCAAAACTGAGATCATACCCAAATTTTATCATACTTTTCATGTATAGCTCTCTAGAACTTCTATTAGATACATAAATGATTTTAATCGATTATGTGTGTGTACACATGTGATTGTATGTGTGTGTATGTGTGTAAACTGTAATGGCACAATAAGACCAGTCATCATTGTTGTCATCATTATCATCATCACCATCATCATCATCAATGAAATCATCAATGAATATTGGTATCACAGCCACCATGGTAAGCCCTAACAATTCAAATACAAATAAGGAAAGAGTCTATCCTTCAATCAAAGGTGCAGAGTATAATGACGAGATAGAGTAGCAAGGTTGATTAAATCTTGCACAGTGATGAGGTTTTCTCATTAATGAACTTACTGGAGCATAGTGGATAAGTCATTATTAATACCACCACCACCATCATTATCTTCATCACTACTGTCCTTTATTCTTAGACTGGGAGAATAACAGAATTTCTGAGTTGGAAGCAACATTAGAGGCCTTCTATGGCATCACTAAAGATATAATTATCTTACCTCAGAAATGAATTGGTCCAGGTCTGACCCAGACAAGTCTGATGATTAAGGGGTTGAAATGAAGTGAGACATATGTATGTATGTATGTATGTATGTATGTATGTATGTATGTATGCATGTATGCATGTGTATGCATGTGTGTATGTATGCATGTAACCATAATGAATGCATTATATACACACATGCATGTGTAATATAATGCAATAACCATGCCTACATAAAGCATACATATGTAGACATGCATATCTGCATATACACATGCACATGTATGTGTATGTGCATATATGTTGACCTACATATATACATATGCATACACTTATACACACAAACATATATGCAACCTACCCTTTAATAAATGAAATTTGCTTTACACTAATATGGAAAAGATATTCAACAAGGATACAACACTTATTCAGGTAAATAACCCTCCTTCATGTCTACACAGAAATTCATGAGATCTAAAGGGTTTATGTACCTGAAGGCAATAGGATATCCATCAAATCTGAGTGGTCCCAGTTTCTTATGGGCTGATTTTTTTCTAACTTAGTCAATCAGGAATCTATACCAACAATTAGATCCTCTGAGATCACTTCCACATTTAGATCTATGATAATATGATACTTGTGTTTCATTCTGCTGCATCTATATGTAAATATATATGCACAGATTCATATGTATAGATATTCATTTATATGCATATGTATACAAACATGCATACATTCATGACAGCATGCACATGGGCTTTTAATCACTTTCTAAATTACTGTGTACTCTTTCTCATATACAAACACAGCCACACACACTTTCTCACACACAAACAACCATATACCCTTACAGGTACATGCACAATGCTACTGAAATTCAAAGGCAGCATAAGACTGATGAAGGTGTGTAAGGAGCATTGTGTTGGAGTTAAAGACTCTGCCTCTGAATTTTCACTTAACTGTATTCTTGGGCATGGTCACTCACCCTATCTAAACTTATACTCCCTCATGCATGGAATGATTGAATTCTACTCTCTGGTGATTTTCAAAGTCCATTTCAATCCTAAATCACAGAATTTTATTTTTTTCTTTTGCATTTTCATTGAAAGCAGAATTTTTTTTTTGCTTTTATTTCTCCTTTATTAATTAACTCTCCTTTTTAATTTTCGATACCAATAGCTTGGTTTTTTTCCAGGAGAAATACGCACATCAAAGAAGGGCAAAGAGAAAACAATCTATCTTAAAGAATTATGATTTTGGATTTTTCTTTTAACAATAACGAAAAAAAAGAATCCTAAGTATGTCACTACTTTTCACATAAATGAGAAATTCCACTCCAAATCTCAAAATTGTAACTTTGATTCATAGAAAAACAAAACCAAGGCCAAGATGGTGGCTGAAAAGCAGGGACTAGTGCGAGTTCACCACCGAGTCCCTCCAAATACATATAAAAAATGGCTCTGAACCAATTCTAGAACTGTAGAACCCACAAAACAGCAGAGGGAAGCAGGGCTCCAGCCCAGGACAGCCTCTGGGTGAGGTCTATCCCGCACAGAGCTGGGAGCAGAGCAGAGTGGAGTGGAGCAGAGCCCAGCATGAGCAGCATGGACCAACCAGACCAGGAGCTGGGCAGAGTGTGCCCTAGCACCCCGAATCAGTGAGCTCCAGCAGTTACCAGACTTCTCAACCCACAAACACCAAAGACTGCTGAGAAGGTTAGTGGGAAAAGCTGAGGGAGTGAAAGGAGTTCGCTGTTTGGCTACTGCCCCAGGGGCAATGGAGGTGGGGCAGCTACAGCTGCTGTTGTTTCTGGCCCCAGGCCCACCTGATGGGAGGAATTAAGTGGCAGATCAGAGCAGGAGTGCACAGCCTGCTGAAGATCTAAGCCCAGTCTGGGTTAGGGGTTCTTGGGGAAGGAGGAGTGCTGGTGTGGCGGAGCTGGCACTTCCCCCCCCCCCCACCAAGTGTGGAACATAGAACTCTTTAGTCTACAAGCAGTCATACCCCACTGAAAAACTCAGGGGTCAGGTTAGTTGGTTGGGAATATGGCCAGGCAGTGAAAATGCACCAGATTCAGTCTCAGACTCTGAAATCTTTCTTTGGTGACAAAGAAGACCAAAACATAAAGTCAGAAGAAGTCAACAAAGTCATAGAGCCTACGACAAAAGCCTCCAAAAAAAACATGAACTGGTCTCAGGCCATGGAAGAGCTCAAAAAGGATTTGGAAAAAGCAAGTTAAAATATACAGGGAGCTGATCCAAATATATAGGAATACAAGCCATTCCCCAATTGAGAAATGGTCAAAGGATATGAACAGGCAGTTTTCAGAGGAAGAAATTAAAGCTATCTACAGGCATATGGAAAAATGCTCTGGATCGCTGCTGATTAGAGAAATGCAAGTCAAAACAACTCTTACATACCACATCTCTCCTTTCAGATTGGCTAAAATAACAAATCAGGAGAATGATAAATGCTGGAAAGGATGTGGGGAAATTGGAACATTGTTGCATTGCTGGTGGAGTTGTGAGCTGATCCAGCCATTTTGGAGGGTGGTGTGGAACTATGCCCAAAGGGCTATAGAAATGTTCATACCCTTTGACCCAGCAATACCACTTCTAGGGTTGTATCCCAAAGAAATCACGCAAGCGGGAAAAGGACCCATATCTACAAGAATATTTATAGCAGCTCTCTTTGTGGTAGCCAAGAATTGGAAATCAAAGGGATGCCCATCAATTGGGGAATGGCTGAACAAGCTGTGGTATATGAAGGTGATGGAATACTATTGTGCCATAAGAAATGGGGATGATGCAGACTTCATAACAACCTGGAAAAACCTACATGATATAATGCTGAGTGAGCGGAGCAGAGCCAGGAGAACGTTGTGCACAGCCACAGATATGTGGATTCCGTGAGGACCAACCTTGACATACTGCGCTTTTCTCAGTAACCTAAGGGGAAAGGACAACTCCAGGGGACTCACGATGAAGAATGCTATCTTCATCCAGACAAAGAACTGCGAAGTTCGAATACAGACTGAGGCACACTACATGCTTGCCTTTTCTGCTTCTCTTTTGTTTTTGTTTTTGGGTTTTTTTTTTTTGGTTCTGTTTCTTCTTTCTCATGATTCATTCCATTGGTCAAAATTCTTCTCTACGACTTGACTAGTGCATAAATTAATTCAATGCAAAGTCATTCATGACAGTTATATGAGACTCCATGCCGTCTTGGGGAGGGAGGCAGGAGGGAGGGGAGAAAATCTGGAACTCAAAACTATGTAGAACCGTGTGTGGTAAACCAAAAATAAATAAAGAAATTTATAAAAAAAAAAAAGAAAATGTAAAGCAGAAAATTAGCTCAACCACAAAAAAAAAAAAAAAAGAAAAAGCAAGTTAGAGAAGTAGATGAAAAATTGGGAAGAGAAATGAGAAGGATGTGAGAAAATCATGAAAAACAAGTCAATGACTTGCTAAAGGAGACCCAAAAAAATGCTGAAAAATACACTGAAGTAACCAACACCTTAAAAATAGACTTACTCAAATGACAAAAGAGCTCCAAAAAGCCAATGAGGAGAAGAATGCCTTGAAAGGCAAAATTAGTGAAATGGAAAAGGAGGTCCAAAAGACCACTGAAGAAAATACTGCCTTAAAAATTAGATGGGAGCAAGTGGAAGCTAGTGACTTGATGAGAAATCAAGATATTATAAAACAGAACCAAAGGAATGGAAAAATGGAAGACAATGTAAAATATCTCATCGGAAAAAACACTGAACTGGAAAATAGATCCAGGAGAGATAATTTAAAAATTATTGGACTCCCTGAAAGCCATGATCAAAAAAAGAGCCTAGATATCATCTTTCAAGAAATTATCAAGGAGAACTACCCTGATATTCTAGAGCCACAGGGCAAAATAGAAATGGAAAGAATCCACATATTGCCTCCTCAAATAGATCCCAAAAAGAAATGTCCTAGGAATATTGTTGCCAAATTCCAGAGCTCCCAGATCAAGGAGAAAATACTGCAAGCAGCCAGAAAGAAACAATTTGAGTATTGTGGAAACACAATCAGAATAACCCAAGATCTAGCAGCTTCTACATTAAGAGATCGAAGGGCTTGGAATACAGAGGTCAATGGAGCTAGGATTAAAACCAAGAATCACCTACCCAGCAAAACTGAGTAGCATGCTCCAAGGCAAAATATGGATTTTTAATAAAATAGAGGACGTTCAAGCTTTCTCAGTGAAAAGACCAGAGCTGAATAGAAAATTTGACTTTCAAACACTAGAATCAAGAGAAACATGAAAAGGTAATGAAGAAAAAGAAATTGCAAGGGACTTACTAAAGTTGAACTGTTTTGTTTACATTTCTACATGGAAAGATGATGTGTATGATTCATGAGACCTCAGTGTTAGGATAGCTGAAGGGGATATTCATATATATATATATATATATATATATATATATATATATATATATATATATATATATATATATATATGTATGTATGTATATGTATATGTGAGTGTGCATGTATGTATATATGTATATGTGTATATATATATATATGCAGAGAGATAGAGAGAAAGAGAGAGAGAGAGAGAGAAAGAGAGAGAGAGAGGGAGGGAGGGAGCGCACAGGGTGAAGTGAAGATGAAGGGAAGATATCTAAAAGATATAAAATCAAATTAAGGGATGAGAGAGGAATATATTGAGAGAGGGAGAGATAGAATGGGTTAAATTATCTTGCATAAAAGTGGCAAGAAAAAGCAGTTCTGTAGGAAGGGAAGAGAAGTCAGGTGAGAGGAAATGAGTGAATCTTGCTATCATCAGATTTGACCTGAGGAGGGAATACCATACATACTCAATTGGGTAACTTACCCAACAGGAAAAAAGGAGGAGGAAGAAGATAAAAAAGGGCAGATGATAGAAGGGAGGGCAGATGGGGGTGGAGGTAATCAAAAACAAACACTTTCAAAAAGGGACGGGGTCAAGGGAGAAAATTCAATAAAGGGGGATAGGTTAGGAAGGAGCAAAATATAGTGAGTCTTTCACAACATGAGTATTATGGAAGGGTTATACATAATGATATGCATGTGGCCTATGTTGAATTGCTTGACGTCTTAGGGAGGGTGGGTGGGAAGGGAAGAGGGGAGAGAATTTGGAACTCAAAGTTTTAGATACAGATGTTCAAAAACAAACAAAAAAAAAGTTTTGCATGCAACTAGAAAATAAGATACACAGCAATGGGGTGTAGAAATTTATCTTGCCCTACAAGAAAGAAAGGGAAAAGGGGATGGGAGGGGAGTGGGGTGACAGAAGGGAGGGCTGACTGAGGAACAGGGCAACCAGAACATACACCATCTTGGAGTGGGGGGGAGGGTAGAAATGGGGAGAAACTTTGTAATTCAAACTCTTGTGAAAATCAATGCTGAAAACTAAATATATTAAATTTAAAAAAAGAAAGAAAAACAAAACCAAAAATCTTAGACAAGAAAGAATTGTGAGTGGTAAGTATAATCAGCACCTGTAGAAGATTCTTGTGACACAGAACTACAGCATTGTCCCAATTTCTGAGAACAGTGAATCCTCTGATGTGGTCGCATTACTCAAATGCGCACTGCATATTTCCAATGAGCTGGAGGTAATGTCCATATTTCATAAAATTATAACTTCAAACAGTGCAGACTCTAATACATGTGACTGCTTCTGTGCATTTGTTCACATTAATTTGAACTTGATTAACCCACTAGGTGTTACCACCTGATTTTCCTATTAATTTTTTTGGACTGATTGCTCTCTGAAGTTACATAACATCTGATATTCTATGTTTTAAATCTATACATATATGTTTGTGTGTATAATAGACATGTGTGTATGTATGTATGTATTATATAATTGATATAACCCAACCTGAAATTGTAA
Source organism: Trichosurus vulpecula (assembly GCF_011100635.1). NCBI lineage: Eukaryota > Metazoa > Chordata > Mammalia > Diprotodontia > Phalangeridae > Trichosurus > Trichosurus vulpecula. The sequence goes on along the minus strand of NC_050578.1, from coordinate 122,040,822 downwards.
CATTTATATTATAAATATCCCAGTGTCTTTGGATTGCTCTGCTTTAAAACAGGATGCTACCACTTACCAGCTTTAGAAAAAGAAAGTCAGATCTGACTCTGCCTACTGAAGCAAAGCACAGTAAAGGGGGGAGCAATTATGCAGCAAATCCAATCAGTGAATACAGACACTTTGACTCTTTCTGGTCTTCAAAACCTTTTTATCTTCTAGCCAATATTACATGGCTGATAAAGGGCTATTGAAAGTTATTCAGCCATAGCTACAGCCCAGTCATGGCTATAGTACTCAGTTTTCATGTTCATAGCATCAGAGTAGTAGTTAACATTTTTTGTACCTGAAGTAAGTGGGAAAAAATTCTAAATTCAGTTGTGATTGATGGTGAAGAACCTAGGAAATTTCAAGCCTTTCCAAAACTCAACTGTTTACATTCCTATAGGGGAAAATGATACATGTGACTACTATATACTTGATCATCATTAAGACAGTTAGAAGGAATCTATCTGGACAGAGGGCATAGGAGTGAGTCTATCATAGTGAAATGATATTAAAAATGGAAGGATAAGAACGAGAGATGCAATGGGAGAAAGGGAAGAAGGAGAAAGAATGGGGGAAACGATCTCCCAAAAAGACATGTGCAAGAAATATTTTTACAATGGAGGAGGAAAATATGAGAGGGAAGCAGTCAGTGTTTGAGCCTTTCTTTCAACAAAAATAGTTAAAGGAAGGAAGAATGTCAATGTCGATATGTATACATATATGTATATGTATATATATATATATACACACATACATATATGTATATGTGTGTATATATGTGTATAATTCAATAAACACTTATTAAGCCAGGCACTACATGCCAAGTACCATATTAAGTGCTGGTGATACAAGAAGGGGCAAAAAAATAATATCTGCCCTCGAAGATGTTATTATATAATTGGGAGAAGACATCTAAATATATACAAAATAAATTTATGCATGATAAATAGGAAATAATAAAGGAATGGCACTGGAAGTAAGATGGGTTAGGAAACACTTCCTGTAGAGTTCCAATTTAGTTGGAACTTAGAGAAAACCAGTGAGATCATTAGGCAGAGCAGAAGATAGGCACAAATGGAAAGCCAGAGGTAATTGCCATAGCTGAGAGATGTTTGTGGAACACAGGGGAGGCCAGTGTCAGTGGATCAAAGATTAGCTGTTGGGAAGTAAGGTGTAGGAAAGTAGAAAGGTGTTAGGTTATGAAGGGCTTTGAATGTCAAACAAAGCTATTACTTGCTCTTGGAAACAATAGGAAGTCTCTAGAGTTTATTGAGTAAGGGGATGACATGAACAGAATTGCATTTTAAGAAAACACTGTGTTGGCTTAACGGAAAAAGTATTGGAGTGGATAGAGACTTGAACCAATCAGACAAAACCAGAAAACTATTGCAATGTTGAAAGCATAAGGCAATGAAAGCTTACACTAGCAGGATGAACTGTCAGAGGAGAGAAGGGGGGGATTTTGAGAGAAGTTGCAAAGGTGAAATCAGCAGTCTTTGGCAACAGATTGGATGTGAGTGATGAAAGACTGTGAGGAGTCTGGGATGACATCTAGTAAGTGAGCTTGAGAGACTTTGATGATGGTGTGAGTTGTATAACTATAGACGTGTCATAAATTCCCTGAGCCTCAGATTCCTCATCAGTAAAGTGGGGATGATGATAACTGCACATCCACCTTGTTGGTCTTCATATATCTAAAATGCCATACAGTGTTTTCCAAAAGTTTTGATACATTTTAGACTATTTAAACATAAAGGTGTACAAAAATTTTGGGGGTACTCTGTATATGTTTGTATCTGTATAGGTATGTTTTCATGAATGTATATATGTGGGTATGAATATAAAGGAAATAAATAACCTAATATTATGCATATATTATACATTGCATAATACATGTATATCACACATTACATATGTGGTCATATATAATGTATATGTTTATATATTCCCCTGGTGCTATATAAATGTCAGACATTAAAATTATTCAAAGCATCACTATTGAGTGACCCAATGTAAATATTGTTACCCTATTTTGTAAATAAAAAAATGAGGCTCAGAAATCCTAAATGAAACCTTAAATTAAATGTGTATACAAGGAACTTAGCTAGAGATTCACAAGATCACTAATTTAAGGCTAGGTGAATCTCAAAAATCATCTAACCAACTGCTTTCAATTTACAGATGAATAAACTGAGGCCAAAAGTCATTAATTGACCTGAATGAGATTGCATGTTACTAAATTAATATAAGAACTATAACTTGAATCCTGTACTATTGATTCCAGAATCAGTGATATTTATACTGCACCACACTGAATCCAATTGTGTACATATTAATGCACGTATCATTATCCTGGGATGTGGTTTATGAATTACCTGGTCTCTTGTGCAAAGTTATATCTAGAAGTCTTTTCTAACAAAGTAAGAAAATTAGGAGGTAGGTTATCAAAGCAGACAAGTGGAGATTGTGGTCTCAGATACAGTTAAGCATTACTATGGATAAAGGGTGTAGTGGGGGAGGGGATAAAGAGCTTGTCCCCATCCGTATTGGGAAAGAAAGAATATGTTCCTGAGAGAAAGGTCTAGAGCTACAGGAACATGCGGATGGTGAGAGAATATGACAACAGCTTATTGAGGAATGTGAGAAATAAGGGATGGATGCAAGTGTCTATAAAGCAATAGAAGAATTTTACCTCTTGAACATTATACTCTAATACAAACTTCTAGTCACCTAGGCCTAGTTATGACTGTTGCTGCTTCATCAACTGTTTAGTTATTTTCGCCTGATTGATTTTCAAATTTATTTCCTTTGTTACCTGTCTTCTCTGTCAATCAAATGGTACCATATTGGAAGTAGCAGTTTTCTGGGTAGATTTGAACAATGTAAAGAAGTTTTGCTAATGAGACACAGTCAAGGAAATTTGCTCTAGGCAGAAAGATTATTGGCATCAAAGTGTCTTGCTTTTCATGCATTTCAGGTCAATCATTCAGCTTATAGCAAATAAAAAATATAGTGCCACTATCTCCTAATGAAGTATAGCTTCCCCCCTGAAAAAATTTTGATTAACTCCTATTTGTAAGAAAAACTTCCTTATATATGCATCTCTAATACAAAATTAAAAAAAAATGTTTCCACAGTTTCAGGAATATGCCATTTACTTCTCACAGAGTCTGACAGTTTGGCATAAATCATATTAACCTATTGATTTTGGAGGTTGTCATGTTGCATTGTCTGATGGTATAAGAGACCAAACTCACATTTCAGAATGGTGAGATCTTCCCAACTTACTCTTTAGAAATCAAGAGATATTACAGGAATGAGTCATTTATAGACTTACCTTTTAAAAATTTATGAAAATGTGGAGACCCAAAGTTCAAAGTCACTAGTAATGGACAGGATGCCTCATTTCATTAAGTCCTCTGCCTCTCTCATAAAGCCTCTTCACTGGGAATGAAGGTTTGAAACTCAAATGACCATATGCAAATGACCTCAAAAGTACATCTTCAGTGATTTGTTATAAAAATGACAAAAATCTCGATGAAGTCAAGGAAAGTATTTATAACTGAAATATAGATGATGCCACTACTAAGTCATCATTTTGTAGGCTGATGCTAAACCTCCAGAGATGTGTTGAATTTCATTCAAGGCTAATTCTCTAATTCTTTGTTAAATCAAAGAACATAGTAGGCAGTCACAGATTTGTTGAGTGACTAAATAATTATATATCACTCTTCTTCTCTAGCTCTGGGGCAATAGCATGCTTCTACAAGTATGTGCTATGACTGAATTTTCCCCACTTCAACCCTGGGCAGTAAAAATGCTCTTGCTTTTTGCTCCAGATGAAATAGTAAGAGTGCTCAGTGCTATTTTTGGCATTTGCCTGAGAAAACTAAAGTGGTTTGGATGGGACTAAGGAGATGTGCACTGGATTGTGGCATTGCTTAAGTCCATGTACTATACTTGCTGTCCACACAGAAAGTTGTTGTTGTGTTTGTCCTTTGTTTTCAAAGAGGACCATGACATCAGAGAAATGATGACATGACTTGATTTGAGTGATGGAGGGCTGTGCAAGGTCACCAGCCTCATTTTCTCTTCCACAGCCATCTGGATCCAGTGACCACTTATTCATCAGGATGACTGGAGATGACCCAGGTTGCAGTGGGAGACCCTGGGCCTTTTAGACTAAGGCCTTTTTCATGTACTCACTTAGAGTGAGTTAAAGCCCATTCAGTGAATAGGCCTCTTTAAGAAGTGGGTCAAGGGATGTCCTCTTTAAAAATAAAAAAAAAAAGATTTTAAAAAATCAAGCTGGGAGGGGAAGACCATCAGGGTTGCTGTTCCAAAGAGAAATAATTACCATTGGTATTCATTCTAAGGCAAGAGGGCCCAAAACACGGTTAGTAAGTGGAGCTTGTGCATGGACCTATTGTGGTACAATCTATGAGCTTCAGAGTGAACTGGGTTAAAGGTTTTGTGAAAGGAAGGAAGGAAGGAAGGAAGGAAGGAAGGAAGGAAGGAAGGAAGGAAGGAAGGAAGGAAGGAAAGAAGGGAGTACATGAAAAGGCCTTAGCCTAAAAGGGCCAGGGTCCCCCTTTACCTCCTGGGTCATCTCCAGTAATCCCGATGAATAACTGGTCACTGGATCCATATGGCTCTGGAGGAGAAAGTGAGGCTGGTGACCTTGCACAGTCCTCCTTCACTCAAATCAAAGTCAACTGCTAGTCATGTCAACTGATGTCATAGTCCTCTTTGAAAATGAAGGTTAAACACAACCTGTGAGTAGATTGAGCTGCCTGAAAGGGGACCCAACTAGTTGGGTAACTCAGCTCACCCTCTGCCTCTCCCTCTCCCTCTTCTTCTCCTTCTCCTCTCCAAATGAAGGTAAATAAAGGCAGGGACCCATCTGAACTCTCACTCTCCAAATCATTAAAATAATGCCTTAAAATGAATTCTGGAATGGCAGAACCAACAAAAGGACAGAGTGAAACAATTTTCCAGGCCACTCCAGGGAATCCAACATCAGGCCTTGGGAGCAACTGAATCTGTGGCATTGGTGGTTTCTGAGACTCTCAGCCCACAGATGGTAAAGGGATTAGAGAATTGGTGAGAATGAGATTACACAGGACTATTTACTGGCAATGGGAGAAAGACCCACATCCATTGCCCATATACAGTTCAAGGACAAAGTTTCAGGGTGAGAAAGAACACTATCAGGAGCTGGGACCTTGGTCACAGTTCAAAGGAGGAAGAGAGTGCATGAGATCACTCAAGCACACACCAGATCAATCACATACCAGAGCACTGGCCAGGAGAATAGCGACCACATTTCCCTTAGATGATAATATCTTGGAAGAAATTAAAACTTATAGACTCCCAGAACTACCTCTGAAATAAGCAGCATGAAAAATCTGAAGCTAAGGACAGTGCTCCCTCCAACCCAAAAGCAGAGCCCAACTTTCACATTAAGCTAAAAGTCAAGAACGAGGTTGAAAATATGACTAAAAACGCATGACCAGAAAAAATTACAATGAAGATGAAGATTAAAAAAATAAATTCAAAAGAAGACAAGGAAATCAAAGCAGCTACATGCAGACCAGAAAGAAAAAAAATATGAATTGATCTCAAGCCCTGGAAGAACTCAACAAGAAAGGGAGAGGGAGAGGAAAAATTGGGGAAACAAAGTAAAGCAATAAAAGAAAATCATGAAACTAGAGTCATCAGCTTGGTAAAGAACCAAAATATAGGGGGGATGTACAAAAAGTCACTGAAGAAAATAACTCCTTAAAAAGTAAATTAAAAAGTTTTCACACAAAGAGAACCAGTGCAGCCAAGATTAGAAGGAGAGAAGGAAATAGATTTAAAAAAAAAATCAAGTGTCTCTGATAAAGGTATGGCATCTCGTATACATAGAGAACTGAGTCCAATTTATGAGTACAAGTCATTCCCTAATAAATAAATGGTCAAGGGATATGAACAGGCAGTTTTCTGATGAAGAAGTCAGATAGCTGTCATAAGAAAAAAATGCTCTAAATCACCATTGATTAGATAAATGCAAATTTAAAATCCAAGGCACCACCTCACACCCATCAGATTGGCTAATATGACAGAAAAGGAAAATAAATCTTGGAAGGGATATGGGAAAATTGGGACACTAACACACTGTTATTGGAGTTGGGAATTTATTGAACCATTTTGGAGCACAATTTGAAACTATGCCCAAGGAGATGTATAGCTGTGCCTACCCTTTGATCCAGAAACATCACTACTAGGTCTGTATCCCGAAGAGATTAAAAAAGGAAAGGAAAGTAAAAAGACCTATATGTACAAAAATAGGGCAGCTTCTTTTTCATGACAAAGACTTGGAAATATGGGGGATGATCATCAACTGCGGAATGTCTGAATAAGTTGTGGTATATGATTGTGATAGAATGTTTTTGCGCTATAAGAAATTATGAGCAGGACTCTTTCAGAAAAAAAAAAAACATTGAAAGACTTATGTGAACTGTTGCAAGGCTAAGCAAGCAGAACCAGGAAAACATTATACACAGTAGAAGCAATATTGTATATGATCTACTATGAATGACTTAAGTATTCTCAGATAATTCTGATGGACTTATGATAAAAAATGACATCCACCTCTAGAGAAAGAAGTGAATCAAAATACAGATTGAAGCGTATTTTAAAAAATCTTGATTTTTCTTCATTTTTAATATGTGTTTTCTTTTGCAACATGACTACTATGTAAATATGTTTTGTATGACTGCACATGTGTAACGTATATATCAAACTGGTTCCCTTCGAAATGAAGAGGGATGAGAGGGAAGGAGGGAGAGACTTTGGAGCTTGAAATTTTAAAAGATTTTTAAAAGATTTTAAAAATTGAAAAAAATAAAAAGTAATGAATGTAAAATTGTTTTTTTCATGTAATTGAAAAAAAGTAAAATATAGCAAGTGATATCACATTATTTGCCTTCTTCGTGGCTTTGGGATGGAATAGAGGTCAAGAAACTTTGAAGCTCAACATTTTTAAAAATGACTGTTAAAAAGCAAGAAGATAAAATTAATACAGTTATTTTAATAGACAATAAAATATAGGCATTTGCACATGATTGTAGTGGGAATAGGGAGTCATTTGGTGGTTTTCATTGTTTTTTCATGTGTGTGTATGTGTATTCGTGTGTGTGTGGGGTGGTGGTGTGTGTGTATGTGTGTGTGTGCTTTCCAGTAGGCACTAATATGATCAGACATATTTTTGGATAAACTGTTTGGCAGCTAAGCATCTGGCTGTGTGAAGTTCAGAACATGAGAGACCTCAGACACAAGATATGTGTGTGTGTGTGTGTGTGTATGTATGTATGTATATATATAATACACAAATCAAGAATAAACAGTATGAAATATTGTTCCATATACAAACTCCAGAAGAGAAAACAATTGATCCATAGAAGATACTTGTGCCAGGAGTGGTTGTCCATCATAATCTCCCCTACATGTGCAGCTTTTAATATGTAGGCACCAACAATCTGAATTCACAAGCTTTTTCTTTTTCTAGATACTTTGCTTGATAATTGGTACTCTACAGTTATCTGTTTCCAGTTTCTCTCTCCTAGCTACTTTCCTTATGAATCCTCCCCAGTCCAGAAGCAATAGTCTCATGACAGAAAATGGACTGCATACCTGGAAAATATTCCCTCTATCCTTATGCCCAGTTTGTCTTTGTTTGTTTTTTCCTTTATCCCTGAAAAATTCATAGCATCTACATTGTTTGTTGTTGGGGTTGCTGTTACTTTCAATCCATTTACATACACCATATACTCTCACTGACACTGCAGCTCTAATAACACCTATTCATAGTATCATTAATTTTAAGCCCCACAATCACAAATCAGGTGAGCCCTGATAGAGAAGTACTGAAGGTATCTTACACTTTCCTATCTCCACTGAACTCATGGTCTTTAGATGAAATGCAACAATATGGATTGTAATTTTAGTATAAGAGGAAATCTTACATACAGTCTACTTCAAACCCAACATTTTACATATAAGGAAACTAAGGCTAAGAGTTTAAATAGCTAGCCTAGCATCACACGGGTAGTAACAGAAGCAGGAATTAAGCTTCTGTCTTCTGACTCCATAAGGCAATGTACATTCTACTGAATCATACTGCCTTTCTAAATCTAACAGCTTTTATTCAGAGTTCATCACCCTCATCCCATTGCTCTGCAGTATTTGACATTACCAGCTATCCTTTTTATTTTGGAAATTCTGTCCTCCCTTGCCTTTCAACATCTTGTACTCTAACAGTTTTCTTCCTACCACTCTTGCTGTGCCTTCTTTGCTTCCTCCTCCTATCTTATAGATGCAGTCATTCTTCAAACATTGATTTTGGCCCTCTTCACTTTCTGTATCCTTTCAAGTAATCTCCCTCAAGGGTCTCATCCACTTGTACAGCTTTGCCTTTTACTTTTATGTAGACACCTCTCAAATATATTTTAACCTAGACAGTTAACAATATGGTATCTTGAGCGGCAGTTTGCAATTTCTACTAACAATTCAAACTCAAAACATCCGAAACCAAACACATCATTCTCTCCAAAATCGTTTGTCCTCCCATCCTGGATTCATTATTATTGTTGTTGTATTTTTTCTCCAATCATTTTTTATGTTTTATTTTAACTTGCCTTTTTAAAAAATTTTCAGTTCCAAATCTCTGCCTCCTTTCCCCCTCTCTATCCTTTTGTGAAGAAAAGAGATATCATACATGCTGTACATGTAAAGTCATGCAAACCATATGCCCACATTAGCCCTGTTGCAAGGGGAGGGAACTAACAAAAATAAAGAGAAAAATATACTTCAATCTTCACTCATAGCCATCAATTGTCTATCTGGAGAAGAATCACATTTTTAATCATGAGTCTTTTGAAAAATGTCATGGATTGGTGAATTGATCACAGTCACTAAGTCTTTCAGAGTTGATCATCATTCCAATGTTGACGTTACTGTGTAAATTGTTCTTCTGATTCTGGCTACTTCCCTTCGCTTCAATTCATGTAATCCTTCCTAATATTTTTTCCCTGAAACTATCTTCTCGATCATTTATTATAGTACAATATTCTATAATGAATATATAACTTATTCAGCCTTTCCATAATTGATGGGCATCACTTTCCAAATCAGTTCCAATGCTTTAACCATTTTTGTATTTATGTGTCCTTTTCATTTTTCTTTGATCTCTTAGAAATACAGACTTCATAACAGTATTTCTCAGTCAAAGGGTATGCAGATGTATGTCTCTTTTGCATAGTTCTAAATTATTCTCCAAAATGGTTGTACCAGTTCACAACTCTACCAACAGTGCAGTCGCACAGCTATTTTTCAACATCCCAAACAGAATTCTTAGTGAGATAGCCAAGAACAAGTCAAAATGATTCTTTTTTTTTTCATCTCAGAGCAGCTTAGGAAGACAGAAAGGGAGGTATTGAGACACTGGAGTGGGTAGTGGCTTACATCAAAGTTTGTGGCAAGTGGCACTTTTTGAGGGTGTTGGTATGCTGCAGTAACTTAGAACAGTGGTGGTGAGAGAAGTTACTGTTCCAGTGCTCTGGGATGGTAAATGGATGGAATATTTTATCAGAAAGAGATCACTGGGGATACCTGCTCTAATATTTGGTACAGAGTTATATCATTTGTTAGCTCTATTGCCCATTACCTATTACGGCTTTCAGCCCCAGAGCAGAGAGGAATAGTCACAGTCATGAGGGAGCAGGGCACCTACCTGGGTTAAGAGCAGAGTACAGACCAGAAGGGCAGTGACAAGACCTTTCCCCCAGATCACACCATTTTTGGTGCACCAAGTACCTACTGTCCTTCAAATTGGGCTGTGAAAGCAAAACGTAATAGAAGCTCAGACCTGTCATTCCCCCTTCTCCACATGTGAGCAGAGCCCAACTGTAACATAATACACAAAATCAAGAAGTAGTCTAGAAAAATAAGAAAACAACAACAAAAAGAACCACCATGAAAAGCTACTATGGTGAGACAGAAATTGAAGAAACAAATTCAGAAGAAAATACATTGAAAGTATCTACAAGCAAAACCTCAAAGAAAAAAAAAAGATTAAACCCAAACCTAATAGAATTCCTAGGAAAGCTAAATAATGATTTAAAAAGTCAAAGAAGAGCAATGGAACATACATCAGGGGAAAAAAGGAAACTATTGCAAAAAATATGAAAAAAAAGAATTGATTTCTTGGTTTAGCAAGAGGTTCGGAACTTGTAAGCTTTCACTCCATAATTTTGACTCTATCCTCCCTTCTTATTGTTAAATGCACTGCCATCATTACGTTTGGGGATTCAGTCATTCACACGGTACATGTTTTTTCATTTTCATTTTCTCTTTCCAGTATGTCTTTCATCCTCATCACTTATTCACTCCTGCTATCATGAGATAATTTAGGCTTCTACTGCAACTGATCATTTTTTTTTCTCCCTGACCTTGATCTCTCCCTTAATGCCACTGTCAGGTTCATCTTCACAAAAGTATAATTTTAGACAAATGATTGCCATCCTCTTCTATGCTACTGCAAAATTTACATGAGCCTCAAATATACATGAGACAAACTTGAAACTTCTAAGTTGCTATGCAGGAGACTCCAAGAAATCCTTGAACTGCTCATAACCCTAATTTTGTCTTCTTTCTCATTTGGATTAAGACTCTGATTTTACTAATATAGGAAGTTCCCACAAAAGGGACTCTCTCTCTACCAATACAAATCGAAGTGTTTTCTGCAAATGTTAATCTTACAGAGTTACCTGAATCACTGAAGCATTAAAGGACTTCCCTTGGATTATGTAGCTAGTATTGTCAGGGTGAGACTTGGACCTAGAAAATCCTGATTACAAAGTTGCTTTTTATTCAGTGTGTCATATGGCTTTTCTCATTTCCTCTCTTGTATAAAAATGATATAAATTACACTAGATAAGATCCTGTCATTTGTCTGGTTACATTAAATCTTAAATAATGTGCTCATAATTATTTAGATAATATATTTCAGAAAGTGAATATGGTTAATATTTGCATTAATTAATACACACACACATAGTCACAAGATTTATCAGGTCAACATCTTTAGATATGATATCTTTCTCAGTGGGAAAAGATTAAGTCTTACCTTTTAAACTTCTAGAGGAAAACTAAACCAAGAATTCTTGTGAAAATTGACAAGAGTCTTGAAATAAGTTGCCCCTAACAACAGGAGGGGTTAATCATGAGACCTAATAGTCTGTATCCCCAGTATCCACAAAAGTACTTCTTCTGCCTCCATCTAGCTCCTTGGATTTTATGTCCTCCTCTTTACTAGTTCTCTCACCTCCTGATCAGCCTTCAACTACTCAGAAACTGCAGTGGCCTAAGACTGGATAAAGGCAGCTTAGATTCAATTCAGGGACACCCAGTGATCTTTTAGTTCACCATTAAATTTGGAACCCTAGTGACTGTTAATGTGAATCTGTCAAAGGCTATGATTACTCTGAATGGGAACAATATGCAAATTTTTGAACCCTAGGGAAGGAAAACAGTGGTGAGAATAATGGCTATGAATGTAATTTGAAATAACAGAGGGACCACTGAAGTAGAAGTCAGGAGCAATATCCCTGACTCTGCTTAATACTAGTTATATTTCCCCGGGCAAAGTATTTACCCTTTCCACACCTGATTATACATGTGTAAAATGGTTAAGATGACCACTAGCATCACCTTGAGCTCCAGAATTTTGTAATTCTATTTTCCTGGAATTGGCATTTATATACTTCATTTTTATGGCATGTAACAGAAATAATAGTTTATAGTTTGGTTGTTGGGTTCCCTAGTTAGCCTACACAAAAGTGCATTGGATTCATAATAGAAAAAAATGACAAATGCAAGTGTACACTGTTTTAGCCAAGAAGATATTAATTCTTTTTCATGGGCCTATCCTTGATTATGGAGGCAGATCAGCATCAGAGCCACACTCGCAGAGAAGAATCTAAATTGCCAGGACTATAGAAATCTCTCATTAGAATTCCTACTCCCCATTTTCTAACCAGCTAATAATGACTCTGTCCTGATTTCTACTTATTCCAGAAATACATAATTTATTAGTCTTTTTTTTCAAGGTGCCTTATGTGGTTCAGGGTAGCAAGGGTGGGATTCTTAATCTCCCAGAACACAAGGATTTGATATAAAACTCTGTTTTGGAGCTGGAACTCCAGCTCATTTGTTTGTTTTACACATGAAGAAACTGAGGTCAAGAGTGCTTATGTGACAATGCTGTGATATAATGGAAATATCACCAGAATTAGAATTGATGTACTTGAGTTTAAATCTCAGCACTTCTGGGTGTTATCTGTGTGAATTTAGAGAGGAATGTTTCCTCCTCTATAAAAAGATGCTTTGGGGACTAGGACAATATCTACAATCTCTTCCAACTCATTGTCCTGTAACAGTAAATTCCTTGTGTTCTTCAAAGTACAGTGTCCTGTACCCTATTTGCAAAATCACACAGAAACTCTGCCTTCTCCTTTACAGTAATCTCAAAAGGAGTGGATGTTATCATCTGAATAAAGCTAGTCTGTTTCCAGATGGACATTTTTGCCACTGGACAATGGAAATCTAATTGTATTATGCTATGGCTGCTTGCATAGTTGAACCCTAATTTCCTTAGATGAATTGGAAAATAATGACCAAAACCTCTGACAAGCTCTGATGCTAGGCTAAGATTCAAATAAGATTTCTGCAGTGTTAGCATTCGTCCTTGGGTAGAATTAAAGCCTCAGGGCATGCCCTTTGTAGAGATGACTCAGTTGCCTACTGTGCAAACCCCAAGCTGCTTTTCATTTTTTTTATTATTATTCTACAGAAAATATACAACATACTTAGACAACATATATAACATTCTTTCTATGGGAAAATCACTACAAGCTGTGAGCAACTTTCTTTGAGCACACTGTGGGAATGCATTTGCATGTACAGAAATTTCCATCTTTTTTGCATATGTTTAAAAAAATCTTACGATCTAACACAGTGTATTGCATTTACTAGGCACTTAAAGAAATTATTTAATATTCCAAATTCCAGTTCTCTCACCAATCCTCCAAAAGTAGGTTCAGCTGTTTTCAAAAGTGACGGACTTTCCCTTATTTCAAATCTTTCAGCAAAGAATTAGATTTCCACTTGTAAAGGATATAGTAGAGGGAGGTGTTCCTTTTTTGAGTGATCATTGGACTTGATACTTTCTTTTCATTCTGAAATCTATAAATTTCTATTCATTTGTCACCTTGAATAAGTTACTTTTCTTCTTTAAGTGGATATCAGTTTCTGCAAATGTTAAATGGGTTTGGGGAGTATGATGAGTAAGATTCTAAGTAAAGTTCTAAATCCTGTGATCCTTGCTAAAATAAACTTTATTAAAAAGGGAATAACAAAACCACAGGTTATAAAATTTCAGGTAGCCATTGTACGAATTGATAAACATTAAATATTTGCTAAATATTGTTTGGATAAGTAAGAAAATTATCTTAACAGTACTCACAGTTGTGGGGGATGGTACAAGAAAATTTCAGGTAAATCGGTAGCAGTGGGGAAAAATTACTCTATTCATACTGGAAAAACAAAATAGATGAAATGTGTTGTAGTGAAAAGAACACTATTTAGAATGAGAGGTTCTGCATTTTTAATAAATGTTCTGCTACTTAGACAAATCACTTCATTTCCAAATCTTATTTTCCTCAATCTAAAATAAAATTGTTGGATTATATGAGTTCTAATATTTCTTCCAACTTGAATCCCTAGGATTCTAGTCACTTGTATTACTATTAACATGGCATGCTGATTGAAGAGGAATTGATTGATCATCATGTCAGTTGTGGACAGATTTTATGGCCAATGAATTTGGATCAAAATTAAAGAGGAAAAGGGGAAGTCAGGTTGTATTGTGATGGGAAATTTGCTCAGAACTTCCAAAGGTCCTAAACTGCTCATTTTTGCGAAACTCAATTCTTTAACTCCAATTCACTCCCAATGAAACTATTTGGCTAAAAAAATCTGAAACAACAGAATCTTGAAAGAATGTAAATTACAAATAACCCAGAAGGTAAGAACATAATGGGGATAAGCAGAATGAAGTATAATCCCAATGATGATATATATGAAGAAAGGCATAAAACATATTACTATGGCTGTCTTTGAAATAGATTTGCCAGTCTTATAATAAGGATCAGAAGCAGCCAGTGAACAGCAACTGAAATATTTAAAGACATCCACCAGAATAGTAAGTAATTCTTCTGAAAGAATAAGAAAATAAATGGACAAGAATTCCACAGGATAAAGACTAGAGGGTTTGTGATCTTCATTAATGATAAGGTACCTAAAGCTACTGTATGGAGTCTCTGATTCCCCTAAGTACCAAAGTAAAAGAGAAAATACTTCAAAAATCCTTTATATTCTCAGCATGGGGATTCTACCAACCCAAACTGCAATCCTTTGGAATATAGTTGATAGACTTCAATAATTACTGTCACACACACACACACACACACACACACACTTACCACATGGATAAGTTGGTGTCTGGAATGATTATGCTTTTGTCAATAGCTGGAGGATAAAGGTTTCTCAGACCAAAGTCAACTTTCACCTATTTCACCCAAACCAAAAATCAGGGGTTCTATAGCATTTGAAAATTTGTTATTTTCTCCTCATATTATTTTCACCTAATAGATTACAAAGTCTAAGTGATTTTACTGAGCACACTTATGTAACTCAGTGCTAATGTTTCTTGTTATGCCCTGGCTTTCTCATCTTGCTTTTATACAAAACTTTTCATGTGATTGATTCCCTGTATTCTAAGCAATAAATTGAATAGATGACACGGGTTGATCTTCATGATTTCTCAGAGCTATAATATATTGCTACGGTATTTATAAATTAATCTCCTTGAAACACACCTTCTCTCTATAACCTATCTTCTTTCTCCTCAACACTATCTTAAAGGGGAAAGTTTTAGATTTAATTTTGTTTTGTTCTCATGCTCTTTTCAGCCTCTGTCTCTGTTTCTTTCTCTCTACCTCAATGTGTGCTTATTTTTAAAGAAGTTAAGCCATTTGAGTATTTATAGTAATAGGCGAGCACTTTCTCAACCTTTTACCAAGAACATCCGAAATTGAACTTCTTTAGTGAAATTCATCAGTGTTTTCCTAGGTCAGTTCAATTTTTATTTGTAGCATGATTTCACAAGCCAAATTCAATGAAGAACTGCTAAGTATTTGTCAAGTGAGCAAAAAAAGAAAAAAAGGAAGTAAAAAACATATGAAAGAAAGATAAATTTAAACCTTAAATTACTTTTCTTTGCTAGACTTTTGTGGTCATAATGCAATATCACCAACTTCAAATATTCATATTTCTTTAGTCACTAATTTACTGAAGCAACTCATAAAACTTATAACTGTTTCCAAAAGGAGTTTAACTCTAGTGCATTCTAAATCCACTAAAGAAATTTTTTAGAATTGATGTAGCTCAGAAAGTATCCAATGGTACTCTGAGTCTAAATGGAGAAACAAAAAAAATAACATCTAAAGACAAAATGAGTAGAAAAACATTTTTTTAGATACTATAGAATTTACTTTTCAAGTAAGCTGATTATAGTGATATTTAAATTGGCTTATTTTGGTTCAAAACAAACCTGCAGTAAATTCAGAGACTTAAGGGGTCCTTATCACCAAAGGGACCTGCTAAGCATCCTGAATCATGGTTAAACACCTGGCAGTCTCTGCCTGACATTGTTTATTGTGTTATTCACTCTAGCCACAGCAAAGTAAAAGTTATTGTAACAGTCACTTTACCTTTTATGCTGCTGCACCTAGAAAGAGGAAGCCAGGACTGAGCTCCTTTAATGCACCAGGGGTTTATTTCTTTTTTTAAAAAAGAGCAAATATATGTTATTTTATTGAGTAACCAATCATTTTTCCCATTTCTAAAAATAATCATTTAAATTAATGGAAGATAATAAGGACACCATGTTTCACAACTCTAGCACAGTTTAATAAAAATGAGAGCAGACTAGATTATGGTTGTAAACACTTCAAATGTAGTAAACAAGACTGAGTATAACTTTTGTCTCCTAAACTTCTCATGAGAGATTTTTTTTCCAAAGTCATTCCACATTTTAAAGTCATCCAGAAGATTTTAGTTTTATTCTTTAATAACACACCAAAATAATTAATGTGAGATTTCATCATGGCAATTCCACTGAAGCTTTATTGCCTCTGTTGGTAATATCACAGGGATTGTAAAAAATCACAAATGAACCTACAGAGATATGCAGATAATAATATTCAATAAAGGTAATCTTGATCTCAGTTTCTTTTTTCCTTTTTTAATATGTAGGCACCTCTAATGTTACATATTATAGTACTAAACAGCATTGCAATTTAAAGTGTGAAGCTTTTGTTTATTTACATTTGAGAAAAAAAAATGAACCTGTGGAACAGTTTGAAAAAAGAAGACTCATCATGGAGAGTTTATTATCAGATTGAGGACTGAAACACTTATGAATGAAAGCAATCCAAGTTTCGATGTACACACATTCACACATGCACACACAAAGAGTTAACACATGGCAACATGCGTGGGCTTTTCAGAAGGAGTTTGTCTCAGAGGTTGAAAAGAAGGACTCCTTATCTTTTACATAAGAATACACACATGTATGTATATACTCAGTACACATATATGTATGTGTATATATATATATATTATATGAGATATATACTATATCTATATCCATATCTATCTATCTGTCTTTAGTATTCCTCAGTTCCTGATTAGCAGCTGTTTGGGGCAAGGAAAAAATAGTAATGTATTTATCTAGCTCTCATATCATTCCATACAACACTAAAGTAGCAATAATTACATTATAGATTGCAACGTTAGGCAGCATGCTTTAGTAGGTAGTGAGCAGGTCTTAGATTTAAGAAAACCTGGGTTCAAGTCCTTTCTTTGATATAGCTGTATGATCATTGATAAAACATTTACTTCTCCATGTCCCATGCTACCTTCAAAATTTAGAATTTACTTGGTAGCTACTGACCAACAAAGGGACTTTTCATACAAGGAACTCTCCATAACAAATCTATATAACAGGTTACTGAACCTGATGTTCTGCCATTTGCTTCTGTACTTTTGTACAGACTTCCCTTGGTGCCTGGAATACTCTTTGCCTTCATCTTACCTCTTAGAATCCCTAGGTTTCTTCAATGCTTAGCCCAAATTTAACCCCCTACAAGAGACTTACACTAATTTCCTGGTTCACCAGAAGCCAGTGCCTTGAGATTGCCCCAATTAATTTGTATCAACTTTTTATAAATTTGAATTTATCTCAATACATGCTGTTCCTCATCTATTAAATGTAGGTTTCTTGAAGATAGAGAATATTGTGTTTTTCTCTTTATATCTTTTTTATTTTTTTTTCTTTATTAGGGGGCAAGGCAGGGCAATTTGGGGTTAAGTGACTTGCCCAAGGTCACACAAATAGCAAGTGTGTCAATTGTCTGAGGTTGGATTTGAATTCAGGTCTTCCTGACTCCAGGGCCCATGCTCTACTCACTGTGCAACCTAGCTGCCCATTCTCTTTGTATCTTTAACACAAAACGCAGTATTTTACTACACAGTGGATGATTAATAAATGGTTGTTAAATGAATAAATGAAATCACACATCTAGACCAAAAATGATAATTTCACAATATTAATGTATTGCTTTATATGATGATATTTAATTTAACTGTACTGCTTACTTGTAAAATGGAGAAGGGTTGAAAACAGTGAGAGACACACAGAACTGGAATATTATTTTGGATTTTTTATTTTACTATTAAAGATTCTGAACCCAAAGGGCACTTTCTTTTTTTTTTTTATTTTATTTTAGACTCAGGGGCCAGAACACAAATATGGAATAGAGAAAACAAACAAAAACATATCATAAACTTAAATATTGAAACTTAAATACAAAAATAAGAAAGCATAGCAGAACATAAGAGAGGATCCAAAATATGTAACAACACATTTTCATTTCATAAACGCCTATATGATAAATAATACATGTTCTGTTGAGAATTGTCCATCTTTTCTTTGCTTCCTTGTGAGTTTTCTTTTGTTCTCTGCTTTTCCCCTTTTTGCTTTGTTATTTTCCCCTTCCCCCACCCCCTCAGAAAGCTACAATATAGTTTAGATATGTTTCTCAATAGCTATAGATATATACATACACACATACACATGCTTTCCCAAATGTATTCTACTCTTGAGCTTTCTTTTTGTGCTTGTACATACTTCTTGTTTCCTATCTTTCCTGCCTCTTCTACTTTACTTCTAACTGCTACCTTGCCCTCCTATTACTTGTCTGCCCCCCTCCTCTACTAACTACCTTGCCCTCCTATTATTTGCCTGCCTCCCCCTCTACCAACTACCTTGCCCTCCTATTACTTGCCTACCCCCCTCTGCTCTTACAAATATCATTTAGATGGCCATTTTGAAGTTTGTTTTCCAGTGTATCAATAAAATAAATGATATTAAAAACAAAGATCTCTTCTTAGGGAGGGTGGGTGGGAAGGGAAGAGGGAAGGGAATTTGGAACTCAAAGTTTTAAAATCAGATGTTCAAAAACAAAAAAAGTTTTTGTATGCAACTAAAAAATAAGATACACAGGCAATGGGGCGTAGAAATTTATCTTGCCCTACAAGAAAGGAAGGGAAAAGGGGATGAGAGGGGAGGGGGGTGATAGAGGGGAGGGCTGACTGGGGAACAGGGCAACCAGAATTTAAGCCATCTTGGAGTGGGGGGAGAGGGCAGAAATGGGGAGAAAATTTGTAATGCAAACTGTTGTGAAAATCAATGCTGAAAATCAAATATGTTAAATAAATAAATTGCATTTAAAAAAAAAAAACAAAGATCTAAAAATCTCATTTAATAGATGCAGAAAAGCCATTAAAGAAAGTGTAATGCTCATTTATACCAAAGTTGAAAAAAACTGCACAAAGTATAGGTACAAAAGGATTTTTTAAAAAATGTTCATATGTTGTACACACACATAGACATGCATGTGTGGGTGCATATGTGTATGTATGTATAAAACCAAAAGCAAGTATCCTGTAAAATGGGAATACATTTTCCCAGTAAAAACAATAATACAACAATCATACATCCATCCATCAGATATTATTTGCTATAATTTTAGAAAATGGTAGCAATAGCAGTAAGACATGAAAAAAATAAATTAAAAATGTAAAAATAGACAAAAGAGCCAAAGCTATTCTTATTTCCTAATGCCATGGGAGTCTATCTAAGAAATACTAGGGGATCAACAATCTATCAATGAAGACAATATCTTCAGCAAAATTTCATTCATCTGAACCTTAAAATTTGTTTTAAATCTCAAAATGGAAAGGGAAATACCATTCAAGGTAACTACAAAATTAATGAAATATTCAGAGGTCATTATATTAAAACATATTTAATTTTTGTATATGTTCAATTACAGAATGATTTTTTAACAAAATGACCAGCAACTTAAATGGTTAGAGGAACAGTTAATACTTGAGTCTGAGCCAGGCCAATATAACAGACAATACAATTCTTCCAAAGTTAACCTACAGAGTTAATGTTATAGAAATTACTACCAAAAATCACTAAATATTTTATAGGCTTAATCTTTTTAAAGCAAATTTTATTTAAAGCCAAAAAATGAGGATATAAAGGAGGACAAAAAAAGAAAGTAGGAATGAAGAAGGAAAAACATTTGAAACCACAAACTCTCTGACAAAGCACTAACCATCATAATTATTTGGTACCACTTAAACAGAATATTTGAAAAATGAAGCAGACTACACAAAGGAGAATCAAAAGTTATGAAGCTCATTGGCACAGTATTTAATTAACTGAAATCATAAAAGCCATAGGAATGAATACCATATTTCATTAGAAATGTTGCAAAACCTGGGAAGCAGTCTGACTAGAATTAGGCATTAATCAATATTTTTCTCCAAATTTCATAATAAATTCAAAAATTAAGAAATGGCTTGAATATTATTGATCTTACCAAAAAAAGTATAATGTATGTAAATATGTGTATACATGTATATATTCTACTTCTTAAAGCTAGCTATATTTATATCTGAGTTATATGTAAGAGATAAGAAAATAAAGCTTAGCTAAAGATAAAATAAATGGTTATATTAAATTTAAATACTTCTTTTAAAAATGCATCTAAGAAAAGAAAATGAGCCATCAACTTGGTAAAAGAAAAAGAAAAACATTTTTTCTTAAAATACCTCTGATAATGTTTCGGTATACAAAATATGTAGACAATAAACAGAAATATGTGAGAACAAAGCCCATTCCCCAATGGACAAGTGACCATATAGTATACACAAAAAATTATTTAAAAAAGAATTGTAAACAACTAGCGACAATATAAAAGAAAACTCCACATCTCTAACAATAAGATATGTGCAAATGAAAATAACTCATAGGTTTGGCAAAAGTTGCCACAAAATGAAAAAATTAAGAAGACACATACAACCCACTTTTTGTATGGGTGGAGAGATTTGTTAGTGAAGAATATTGCATAGAACACCGATTTTCATGACTTTGTTTATCACTGTTGCTGATAATTTTTTCTTCTAATGGTCCTAATATTATTTTTAAAATATTTGTCATAAGGAGTGCTTCATTGGGTAAACACAGGGAAAGGATTTGGGGGAGGGGTATAGGTGACATAGAATGAAAAAAAATCAGTGATTGTCTATTATATAATAAAAGATAAGAGAAAGTCCAAAATAGGCCTAGCAATAGGGTTAAGCCATAAGACTCAGCCCATGGTAATCATATGTATATGTACTGTTTTGCAAATTGATCATGATGTCTCCAAGAATAGAATTGTCATAAATATAAATTTACTCTGGAATTTGTTCAGGATTGTCTTCTTGATTGCTTGAGAAAGGCGTATCAAGTAAAGAAGTATATTTAAGCACTCTTGTGTATGCCATATTGGTTTACTAATGTGAAAGTTGAGCATGCTTGAGTAAAGGATGTATGCTAAGTATATACACAGTCCCTGCCAAGCACTTAAGTTATATTAACTGCTTCAGATCTCATGCAGTCCCTTGCTTGCACCATAACTTTTCTATTTTCAGTAATGTTTTATTAAACTTAAGTGTGTATATGCCATCTGAGAACTATTCAAGGTTCAGCTCTATATTTCATCCAACAAAAAGAGACAAAGGTGGTATAGCAGCTATTTAGCCAGTTTCTGAGTCAAGAAGAATTGAGTCCAGCCTTAAATCTCAGAAACGTACTGTGTAGTCCAGCAAATGATCCAATGTTTCAGGTCACTGGGTAACTCTATGGCTATGAGGTGAAAAAATAAAAATAAGAGAAGCAGATGTGGGTCCATAACTATGCAGGGGGTAAAAAATTAAACAATTGGTAGTCCTTCCAATACTCACTGAGACTCATATTTTCTACTAATATGTGTGTGAGTTCTCATTATTTTAATCTATCATGACATGTTAGCAAGAAGTCTCTTGAGAACTGACTATTTCAGTTATTAAGATGCCCATCTCTTTGAGAGATATTAAAATGCACTGTTGGTAGCATCTGGGGTTCAAAGACTAAAATAAAGGGTATCTTCTAGTTGTAGGACTGTGCTAGTGTCAACTCAATATAGCTTGGGGAAGCCTATTGTTAAAGTTTCAGTGTGATCATTTATTCTTTGAAACCTTCAAATACTAGAAATCAGGGATTAATTACTGCTTTATTGTATAGGCTTGACAGTGATGGAGAAATATCAATAGGGTAAATTAAATTTAAACTGTGTCAACACATTTATTCCCAGAGAGATGGTTGTTAAACACTTACTACTACCCCTAGTTATATAGGACTTTGTCATTTGGAGAAGAATTAAAAATCGAAGACTTTATTGCAAGCATATCACATCTCTCTATATGCAATAGAATAGGATATCCACTGACTCTTGCTTCCATAATTTATTTACCAATGTGTATGACCTGGTCAGAGTAGCTCTTCTATTTATTCAAACATCTTCAAATGATGTAACGTAGTAACATCCCTATGTTTTTACTTGTCATGCTAGCTTTCGCATTGTGAACCACAGAAATGTGATAAGTCTGAGCAGAAAAAATAGGCAAGTAGCAATTAAGTTAATTTTTATGGAAACTGAAACCTGGAGGTGAAACTAATTATCACTTTGCTACATGAAAATTATTTTTATACACTTACAATTCATTTGGAATTATATAAGTTATATACATGCATTTTAAATCATCTTTTGATTTCAGAATTTTAATATGATTTTTTAAATGGACTACTATACCTTGATAAAACAATAGCATATCTGATCACAATGCTAAGTGAAATGCAAGGACAAAATGTTGGGATTTTAATATAACTTTGCTTTTATTAATTCATTTGAAAATATCTGCATTAGCATATGAGTGACAGCATGACATAGTGGATAGAGAGTTACTTCAAAACCAGTAAGACCCAAAGTGATGATCCACTTCTGCTACATAGCATCTACATGAAACTGAGGAAATCACATAACCTACTAATGTTAAAGCCAACTTTCTAAGGTTGTAAGTCAAAGAGAAGGTGCTGACCTGCAATGAATTCCAATGGAATCGGAACTCTAATCTCAATCCATGTCCCTATTTCTATATATTGGATTTGTGTGAACTGAGGAACTCCAAATTAATTTTTATATTTGACCTACAAAAACAAACTTCCCTTCAGAGAAAATAAATGTGAAAATGCATATTAAAACATTATACACAACCACAGATAGATTGATTCTGTGATGACTAGCCTTGATAGACTTCGCTCTTCTCAGCAATACAAGGTTCAAAGACAACTCCAAAGGATTCATGATGGAGAGAGCTATCTACATCCAGAGAAAGAACTACGGAGTCTGAATGCAGATTGAGGCAAACCATTTGCTCTCCTTTTTTCTCTCTTCTTTTGGTTTTATTTCTTCTTTCTCATGATTCATTCCATGGGTCATAATTCTTCCTTATAACTTGACTATTGTGTAAATAAGTTTAATGCGAAGTTATATGTAGAAGATATATTGAATTTCATGCTGTCTTGGGTGTGGGGGAGAAAATCTGGAACTCAAAATCATTTGGAACTGAGTGCTGTAAAATAATTCTTAATTAAAAAAAACAAATACATTTATATTAGTTATTTGATTTATGGATACATTCATCAAGGCCTTCCTTAAAAATGCTAAAATCCTTGAGTCTTTTAAAAATATAATAGACTCAATATGATCTAATCTAAAGAGGTTTTGTCCTGAAGTCAGGAAATATTAGTTTGATTCCTACTTTGTGATTTACTAACTGTTTGGCTGTGGCACATTACATGACTTTTCTGGGTCTCAGTTTCCTCTTTTCTAGAAAGATTACAATAGTCAAGATAACCTATCTCTAAGATTCCTTCAAAAGAAGCAACTAATATAGTGCTTCAAGATTTTCAAATTGTTTAACATATATTATCACATTAATTCTGTGTGTCTTTTGAGATGATTTATAATAATTTGATTTCTACTCAAACCTTCAGGAATATATTCATTGCAGAGAGTGAGAAATGCTTCTAATAATGTTATCTAATACTGCTGTGAAAATATCAAGGAAAAAAGAAAATGAAATATCCTTTCTCTTCCTTTCAAATGAATTTATGCAATCAGTACAGTGAAGCATATATTTGTAAGTAGCATTTAAAAAAATTTAAGTAAAATTGGTCAAAATTGAATTAATGTTTAATGCTATTTTCTCTTGAAAAAAAGTAACACATTGATGGTTTTGAAAAGAGAGTTTGAAATGCAATATGACTTTTTGCAACACTAGAGAAAGTTGAAAAATAATTTTCCCTATTACATTATATTGGATGTACCATATGGAGGCAACCTTTTTTAAACACAGGATCTTAGCCAGCTTGTGGGGATTGGCAACAGCTCTGCACATCAAGGACTTGAGAGGGTGGGCGAATGTCATATCAGGTTATATTTCATGAAGTTTAAATAAAACTATTTAATTTTTAATTGGATTTTTCCTTTTATTAATGGGTTGGGTTTTACAAGGATTATTTTTCATGGTTCCTCATTTGTCTTTACAAAGTGATAAAATAACAAGGGGAAAAATCATCCTTCAAAAGGAATCATTGAATCAAGAGGAACCAATAAATCACTTCATGCTTTTGTGTCTAGATAGGAGAAACTGTAAATACATCTTGCTATAAAGGGGAAGACCCTCTGCCCAAGTTCTATGTTCTATCATATGTCTGTGCTTAGACTTTGATTTCTATAGTGCATTTTCTATGTCCACAAATATTGTTTCATACTTGTGTGGTGACAAAAATGGTAATTTTTCTGTAAACTTAGTTTTAAAGCCTAGAAATACTTTCTCAGAGACCATGTAGGTTTGAGAGTTCACTGGAGAATGCTACTATAAAGTTGTTATAGGTGTGGATTCCCTCAATTTGCCATTTAAATTTCTTGCCCACGGTGTGCTCCCAAAATAAATTGTACTGAGTGCTGCTGTTGCCAACCATTTGTTAGATTTCAGTGAGGAGTGAGACATTGTTTTAGGTTCTGAGAGGTACCAGATATAAGGATCTGTAGGAAAACTAGAAAAAGATGACATGCATGTTGTGTAGATATAAATACGAATGTATGAGAAATGATCAAGAAAACACACATAGATATGTATATACATATATATTGCACACACATGTGTATGATATGAAGAACTTAATATTAGGAATAGATATTTGCATAAAATTAATATTAAAGTGTGTGTGTGTGTGTGTGTGTGTGTGTGTCTAGGGGGGTCCTTAGGTGACGTAGTAAGAGTGCCAGGTCTGGATTCAGGGGAACAGTCATTTTCTTGCATTTAAATCCAGCCTTAGACACTTACTAGCTATGTGTCTCTGGGCAAGTCATTTAACCCTGTGTTTCTCAGTTTTCTCATCTGCAAAATGAGCTTGAGAAGGAAATGGCAAATTACTTCCCTACCTTTGCCAAGAAAAGTGCAATTAGGGTCAGGAAGAGTCACAAACAACTGACACAACAGAACAGCAATAACAACATATAAGCTATCATAAGGAATCATAAGTTTTCTAGGAACTAGGAAAAGACTTTGGAAATAATTTATTACAACCTATCATTTTAAAATAAGGAAATTAAGGCCCAGTGAAATTCAATAACTTAGCCACAAGGATGTAACTATATATTTTTAAACTGTAGAAAAAAGAAGAGGTGCAAGGCTGAGGAGTTGGGGAGCTCAGCTGAGATGTGGCCACTGTAGGGATGAATCATGCACTGATAGGTCCCTGTGCTATTGAAATCTTACACTTTCTGAGGAAGGGAGCTGAATGGGAAATAGTTGCGTGAGGGAGGGAACAGAAAAAAGAGCCAGGATGGTGCTATTTAAGATGCCTTTTAATTACAAACAATTTAGACCAAAACCACTGTCTTCCCTAAATTACTACTTACCTAATTTCAGGCACTTAGTAGGTAGAACTAAGTTCTCTGATTTAATGCAGCGCCTTTCATATCACACAAAAATAACCCCATTTACATTACATAACAATAGTAATAACCAAAAGAAATATGGAAATTTGAGGGGAGACTCTGGTTTGTTCACAGATTGTTCAGGTTTTAGACTGAATTTTAGCAGGACCTTCAAGTTCATTTGTATAGTACCAAGATTACAAGGAAAAATGGGTTATTCCTGAACTTAGTTTACATATTATGAGCATAATATCTCCCTACATCCTCTTCAAAAAATATTTGAGAACATCCCTTTAAAATTTTTGAACCTTTGAGAAGTAATGATGATTTTTCCCCACTGAAGGAGGAGAATCAGAGGATTAGAGAAGACTGTGATGATCAATTGGTTGCTTATAGGAAAATCAGTGTTTCATTCTCTCATTTACTCTTTCAACAAGTATTTCCTGCCAGATACTGTTTTAGGTACAAGTAATACAAAGTAATACATACATATATGTATGTGTGTGCATGTTTGTGTGTATATGTGTGTGTGTGTGTGTGTGTGTGTGTGTGTGTGTGTGTAAGCAGAGTGAGATGGTTCAATGGATAAAGTACTGGTCCTGGAGTCAGTAAGACCTGAGTTCAAATCCAGTATCCAACACTTACTAGTTGTGCAATCCTGGGCAAGTCATTTAACCTCTGTTTGCCTTAATCCATTGGCAAAGGAAATGGGAGACAACTCCAGTATTTTTCTCTAGGACATCCCATGGATAATAGCTGTGGTCCATGGGGTCATGACAAGTTGGACACGACTAAACAGCACACAGACAGAAACATACATACACAGACACAGACGAACACACATATATACATATTAATATGCACACATACATACACATACGTATATGTGTGTATATACATGTGTATATATATTTACATATGTTTATGTGTGTGTGTGTGTGTGTGTGAGAGAGAGAGAGAGAGAGAGAGAGAGAGAGAGAGAGAGAGAGAGAGAGAGAGAGTCCTGGAAGAACTTAAATTATATTGAGAATGGGGGTAAATATTAGTATAGAAGATAATATTAAATATATGCAAAGTAATTTCTTGACTTTTTATGTATTATGATCCCTTTATATGGATTTTTCTTCTGAATCCTCCTAAGAGAGAGAAGGCAAGAACAACAGGAGTTGGATTAATCTACAGCCTGGATAATAATTGATCCTTGAATAACTGTGAGTTAATTGCAGAGGCAACTTCTTCTCTATGCATGGGTAGAGAAAATAACTCTATTTTAGGCTGAGATTGCCTTGCAGCTGGCTATATATTCTTATTAAAATCTCTACATTTCTTTGTTCTATTTTACCACCTACTAATGGTTTCTTTTATGTTTTTCTTTCCCCCTTTCCCCCATTGATAAGCTGTTATTTTGGGGCAGCTAGGTGGCACAGTGAGTGAGCACCGGCGCTGGAGTCAGGGGGACCTGAGTTCAAATTTGGCCTCAGACACTTGACACATGTACTAGCTGTGTGACCGTGGACAAGCCACTTAACACCAATTGCACTGCCAAAAAAATAAGCTGTTATTTTGTGTAGACTATCCTGTTATTTATAATGTGGAAAATGAAGAAATCCTTTAGTTTCATACACAGGTTTCATATACCATGAATGCATGTTCACAACCTTATAGTTGTTAAAATGATTAGTCATTCAATTGGACCATGTATGTGCATATTAATGGCAGTAGAATAGTGCCATGCAATAGTCTGACAATGGTTTTTCATCTATCCCCTCCACCCAGTGGTACCCTGAAAAAAGACCACTGCAATAGTGCAAGCATTTACCTTGATAGACTTAATTGATTTGACTGAAAGTTACAGTGAGAATGGATTTTGAAATGATTTTGCCCTAAGGTTGTAAATGCAGTGTTTTTGCTTGTAATTTTAGGGCTATCTTTAACCTTTCTGCAAACTGATTTATTTAATGAGCATTTATGAAGCTGAAGGAGAGTTGGCTTCCGTCTTATGACATCACTTATTTCAAAACTATCAATAATAAAGAGATTATGTCATGTACATTATGAGCATCAGAGTTGGTAAACTATGTTTTTCCCTCTGTTACTTCCAGACCACTATCATTCAACAACTATTCTCATTGAAAGTCAATGATATCTGCTCATATACCCTCATCACCAATGTCTTTGCCCATAACCAGAAATCTCTTCTGCCTTTCTCAATAATTTTAGAACACATGCCACACTACTTCCCTCTCTATTTCTTTTCTTGCCATCAACTTTATTAATTCCCACACCTTTAATGATGATCCTTCCAAATATTTGACCTTCTTGTCTCAGTTTGCCTACTTCAGATTTCCTCATCCTTAAATCTCCCCTTGAAGTTGATGTCTTCTTAAGTGAGCATTCATTCCCTCCATTCTTCTTGTGCTACATTCCTATATTCTAAAAGGTATAATTTATAGATATAATGACTTTGTCTCAGCATCAGACTCTTTTGTCTGGGTTCTTAAGTTTTAGTACATGTCATGGACACCTTTGGCACACTAATCAAGACTATAAACAACTGTTAAGAAAAAAAATATTTAAAAATGTTAAATGAGGTAATTAGATGCACATTTTCCCATTTAAGATTACAGGTTCCTACAAATTACATGCAAGAGAAAGAAAGGATATAAAGGAATTAGATCGGGGAGGAGGGCTGGTAGTTCTGGTAGACTACTTTCGTCGGGAGTGGGTTTAAGAGAGAAAATTCATGTAAATTTAGAAGAGTATAAAAGTTTTCTAAATATAGAAGAAATAAAATGGTAGGTATATAGAGAGAGGGGAGAGGAAAAAGGAGGTATTTTTAGAGTGGAGAATGAGGGAAAAGGTAAAAGGGGGTATAGAAGGGTGTTTAGATTTATGGGAATGGGAGGATAGGGAAGGGATCCTTGGAGGGGGATAGGCAAGTAAGAGAAGGGCAAGGTAGTCAGTAGAAGTAAAGTAGAGGAATCAGGAGGGATAGGAAACAAGATATGTGCACAAATATAAAAACAAAGATCAGGAGTAGAGTATGTTTGGGAAAGTATATGTGTTTACATATATATATATATATATATGTATATGTGTTTACATATATATATATATATATATATGTATATATGTTTATGAGTGTGAATATATCTATAGCAATAGAAAACATATCTAAACTTTATTTTAGCCTTTGGAGGTGGGATGGGGGGAGAGAAAAGAGAACAAAGTAAAAAGTACACAGTAGATAACAAAAGAAAACTCACAAGGAAGCAAAGAAAAAAATGGACAATTCTCAACATGACATGTATTATTTATCACATAGGCTTTCTTGAAGTGAAAATCTATTGTTACATATTTTGAATCCTCTCTTATGTTCTGCTATGCATATGATATGCTTTTTTCTTTCTTACTTTGTATTTAAGTTTCAATATTTAAGTTTATGATACAATTTTGTTTCTTTTCTCTATTCTGTATTTGTGTTCTGGACCTTGAGTCCAAAATTAAATTAAATTAAACAAAGTTAGAAAACACAGATTACAGGCACCTTACTATCTCTCCACCTGCAAATTAGAGGGCAAGGTGGAAGTTCTCTGTGATTCAGGTTAAGGACCCATACCTTGAACCTTCTAAATCATTTCTGACACTACTGGCTACCCTTTCCAAGGTTCCTAGAACGAAACTACTCTTTTTTGTCTTTTAACTCTATGCACCTAATACAGTATCTAATACTAGTTGATATTTAATACATGCCAAAGGCAAGTAAGTGTGCTTACATGCATCAATGTGCCTTTATTTGATTACTGGATAATACAGAGGTAAATTTCAACTCTAACCCAGTCCAAATTTCCATCAATTATTAAAAATATATCTGTTGAAATAAGAGATCCTAGACTGCAATGAAGCAATGCAGCATAATCCAATGCCATTTTCTAACTTTGAAGATGTGTTATACTTCTTATGTAAGGTGCTGAACTGTTTTGGATACTGTGGAACCTACACTAAATTGAATAAATTATATATGGATTAGAAAAAAAACAACTTCACAATCCCAGTAACACTTAATTAAAACATCATGACTTTCTAAATATAACTAGTAAAAATAACAATTCCTAGAGAATAAAAACCTAAAATTTTATCTATCCAACTTCATTAATTCACATTCCATTATCTGCAATTGGTGACAATTTGATCAATAGAATAGCAGAGTTAACACTTACTCTTTAGGCTATCTATCTATCTACCTATCTATCTATCCATCCATCTATCTATCTATCTATCTATCTATCTATCTATCTATCTATCTACCTACCTACCTACCTATCTTATCTATCTATCTATCCATCTATCCATCTATCCATCTATCCATCTATCTATCTACCCACCTACGTACAAAAAGTTTATTGCATCAATTAATAGTCCAAAAGATATTTTCAGAGATAAATATTCATTCACTTCAGGAAACAATTTGTTTTCAGGCACCTTCAAGTAATTTTGAAGCATGCATTTTCATACAAACAATTGATCTGGGAATTATAAACTATCCTTATATATATCCTCACTGCCTAAAACCTTTTCCTCTATAACACTGAAGTAATCTAATTCTAGTGATGGAAAAGTACCTAGAAATAATAAAATTTCATGCTAAAAGCTTTACATTAAATATCAGATTGGATTTTTCTTCAGTTATTCCAAATTCATGAAATTTAACTGAAATAAATTACATTTAAAGATGGAAAGTACTTTAGACCATATCATTCAAAATCCCTGTTTACAAGTAAGGTAACTGAGACTCTAAAAGGCTAGCGATCTACTGAAAGTCAAGGGTATCATTCACACCCAGTTATCTAATTCTGAAGCCAATACTCTTTCCACTAAGCGATATTGCATTTTGTTGAACTCATATCTTCCTGATTCTAGGCCCAGTGTTTCTATCCACAGCACCAGCTAGCTATCTCAGAGTTATTGTATTCTTAGACAATTTCATATGAAGATATTTATAAAAGAATAGCAGTTATTCATACTCCAGTATTGTCCTGCAACTATGATCTTATCAATGTGAGTACTCCCTCCAACCCAGCAGATCACACTCATTCTATGGCTTCTTATCCTTTGGAATTATATTGATCTCTTATAGGAAATTAGTACTGGGATTGACAGCTGATTTATTTCCTCTAAGGTTTTAATTTGAAAATATAAAATACACATTGACCACATTTCACCTCTAATGATAAATGTCATTCTATAGTCATTAGAGGTGGAACTACTTAATTGTGTATATGAAATAGGTACTATAAAATGCATCCAGAGCAAGTGGCACTGAACTGAAGGTTTTAAAGTATGATAGAACAGGGAGATGTGTTCATTCCAACCTGCCATTTTAATTTAATAATATTGATAAATAAATGCTAAACTCTTTTCTTTCCACATTGCTCATGTAGAAGTACTGTCAGCATACTGGGCTAAATGTCCTATTACCTGATCCTAGTTATGCTTCTCATGAAAATCATATACTGAAACTGGTGTGCCACCTAAAAACTTTAGGAACAACAAAGATTTTTTTTTATTTGATACAATGGTTTGAGGAACTAATGATCAAACTTAATTTTTTATCCCTTACATTTTTATCTTACTGAAACAATATGCCATGTTGAATTATATTGGAACCTGTTATTCCTCCATCAGTTTTACGTAATTTAGCTCAACACCCAACAGACAGACAACTCAGCTGATTCTGAACAATAACTCATGTCAAGATATGAAAATAATTTCACTCTTTAACAATGAAAAGATTATCTAATTTTAAATGTCATACTTCAGACCTGTTGAAAGAGTTTCTGTAATCAATCGTCTTGAAGAATCTCCAGGTTTTATGACATATATGAATGTAGAGAGACACAAAATATTTTTCACTAATGCAATAAAAAATTTGAAAAAAATTTTTAACATGTATTATGAACACATCTCATAGACAAGAATGTTTGTTTTGCAAGGTAACTAGAACTCTGAGTCTATACTGGCAACATACAAAGTGGAAGCAGAATACTCCTGGGTGCTAATGATTTCCTTGAAAGGGCTTCATTTCCAACATAAACAAGACAAAATTCTTCAAAAGTCCTTAAATAATGAATCCAAAGAATATGATTGAAGATACAATTGTTTAAGGATACATATGGACTTGGCTGTTTCTTCAAAAAATGCTATTAATATTAATAACTTTTTGAAATAGGGTGATTTAGGAAATATTTTTAAAAGCAAAAGAAATCAAGTTTTTAATGGGGACAAAAGAATGACAGGACAAAGAAGGAATCAAAGTGAATTGCAGCTGTGCAATAATACAGAAGTAATTAATGAATGCCTTTAAAAAATTAACTCATGTTCACTTAACCAATTAGTTAAAATCTTCCTTTGCCTGAAGCATCTCTGGTATATTACTAGTGAAAATATGAAAACAATCACGCTAATTAATAAAAAGTTCAGAATATCTATGAATAATATATATTAGGAATTTGGTTTAATATCTTAGCTGTCATATGTAGAGAAATATAAATAATTTACATATTTAGAAATTTTTTCCTTTGGTCCAAGGGTTTCCTTAAGAGTTATTTTTGCACAAAAATAGACGGGTTTTGTCAATTTCAAAAGGAAGAGAAGCATAAGATCTATTAATTAATGGCTCAATTAATTAATTATAAAAATATTTTCTTGGTACCTAATATGTGCCAGACACTGTGTTAGACTTTGACAATCCATGGGACTTACATTTGAATGGAGACACAATATCTACACAATACATAATAAAAATGCACTTATGTCATGAAGATATAATTAATAAATACAAATATTTACAAAGTAATTAAATGAAATATAATTTTTCAGAGAAGGTAATAACATTTGGATAGCTCCAGAAGGGCTTCTTTTTTAAAAATTAATTGATTTATTTTTATAGTTTTTGTTTATGGTTTTCAACATTCATTTCCATAATATTTTGAGTGACAAATATCTTCCCCATCTCTACTCTCCTCCCCAGCCAAAGATGGCATGCATTCTGATTACCCTTTTCCCCAGTCTGCCCTCCTTATTTTAGAGATGAGGCCTTTGTCAGAGACACTGGTTTTAAAAATTCTTTCCCAATATTCTGCTTCCCTCCTAATCTTTGGTTGAATTGGCTTTGTTTGCAAAAAAACTTTTCAATTTAACATAATCAAATTTATCCATTTTGCATTTTGTGATGTTCTCTATCTCTCAATTAGTCATAAATTCTTCCCTTCTCCATAAGTCTAACAGGTAAACTATTCCCTTCTCTCCCAAATTGCTTATAGTATCAGTCTTTAAATCTAAGGGGTGAACTCAATTTGACTTTATTTTGGTATATGGAATAAGATATTGGCCTATGCCCAATTTCTGCCATACTATTTTCCAGTTTTCCCAGCAATTTTTGCATAATAATGAGTTCTCATCAGATTAACACAATCTTTGAGTTTATCAAAGAGTAGAATACTATATTCATTGACTACTGTGTCTTGTGTACCTAACCTATTCCCCTGATCCACAACTCTATTTCTTAGCCAGTACCAAGTAGTTTTGATGATTGCTGTTTTATAATATAGTGTAGTATTTGGTATGGCTAGGCTTCCTTCCCTAGCATTTCTTTTTCATTAATTCCCTTGACATTCGGGAACTTTTGTTCTTCCACGTGAATTTTGTTATACCTTTTTCTAACTCTATAAAATAATTTCTTGAAAGAACAGTCTAGGCTGTATTTTTTTGATCATGGCTTTCAGAGTTCAACATTTTTTTTTTACAGCTTGCATTTTTCTTTCTTTTTTCTTCCTTTTTTTTAATTTAAATCTATTTATTTAACATATTTGGTTTTCAGCATCGATTTTCCCAACAGTTTGAATTACAAATTTTCTCCCCATTTCTACCCT
Source organism: Trichosurus vulpecula (assembly GCF_011100635.1). Lineage (NCBI taxonomy): Eukaryota > Metazoa > Chordata > Mammalia > Diprotodontia > Phalangeridae > Trichosurus > Trichosurus vulpecula. The sequence continues at coordinate 122,007,245 of NC_050578.1, read as the reverse complement.
CCCCCCGTCTCCAAGATGGCATATATTCTGGTTGCCCTGTTCCCCAGTCAGCCCTCCCCTCTATCACCCCCCTCCCCTCTCATCCCCTTTTCCCTTCCTTTCCTGTAGGGCAAGATAAATTTCTACGCCCCATTGCCTGTGTATCTTATTTTTTAGTTGCATGCAAAAACTTTTTTTTTGTTTTTGAACATCTGTTTTTAAAACTTTGAGTTCCAAATTCTCTTCCCTCTTCCCTTCTCACCCACCCTCCCTAAGAAGTTGAGTAATTCAACCTAGGCCACACGTGTATCATTATGTATAACCCTTCCACAATACTCATGTTGTGAAAGATTAACTACATTTTGCTCCTTCCCAACCCATCTTGCTTTATTGAATTTTCTCCCTTGACCCTGTCCCCTTTCCAAAGTGTTTGTTTTGATTACCTCCACCCCCATCTGCCCTCCCCTCGATCATCCCCCCCCTTTTATTTTTTTTTATCTTCCTCCCTCTTCTTTCCTGTGGGGTAAGATACCCAACTAAGTATGTATGGTATTCCTTCCTCAGGCCAAATCTGATGAGAGCAAGGTTCACTCATTCCCCCCTCACCTGCCCTCTCCCCTCCTCCCACAGAACTGCTTCCTCTTGCCACCTTTATGCGAGATAATCCACCCCATTCTATCTCTCCCTATCTCCCTCTCTCAGTATGTTGCTCTCTCATCCCTTAATTTGATTTTATTTCTTTTAGATATCTTCCCTTCGTCTTCAACTCACCCTGTGTCTGCTCTTTCTCTTTTACATACATACATACATATATATATATATATATATATATATATATATACACACATATATACATATATACACATATACACATATATACATATATACATAGGTATATACTTACATACACATTCACTTATATATATATAAACATATATATATACATAAACATATATATATGTATATATATATATATATATATATATATATATATATATATATATATATACACATATATATGTGCATATTCCCTTCAGCTACCCTAATACTGAGGTCTCATGAATCCTACACATCATCTTTCCACGTAGGAATGTCAACAAAACAGTTCAACTTTAGTAAGTCACTTGCAATTTCTGTTTCTTGATTACCTTTTCATGCTTCTCTTGATTCTTGTGTTTGAAAGTCAAATTTTCTATTCAGTTCTGGTCTTTTCACTGAGAAAGCTTGAAAGTCCTCTATTTTATTGAAAATCCATATTTTGCCTTGGAACATGATACTCAGTTTTGCTGGGTAGGTGATTCTAGGTTTTAATCCTAGCTCCATTGACCTCCGCAATATCGCATTCCAAGCCCTTTGATCTCTTAATGTAGAAGCTGCCAGATCTTAGGTTATTCTGATTGGGTTTCCACAATACTCAAATTGTTTCTTTCTGGCTGCTTGCAGTATTTTCTCCTTGATCTGGGAGCTCTGGAATTTGGCGACAATATTCCTAGGAGATTTCATTTTGGGATCTATTTGAGGAGGCGATTGATGGATTCTTTCAATTTCTATTTTGCCCTGTGGCTCTAGAATATCAGGGCAGTTCTCCTTGATAATTTCTTGAAAGATGGTATCTAGGCTCTCTTTTTGATCATGGCTTTCAGGTAGTCCATTAATTTTTAAATTATCTCTCCTGGATCTATTTTCCAGGTCAGTGGTTTTTCCAAGGAGATATTTCACATTGTCTTCCATTTTTTCATTCCTTTGGTTCTGTTTTATAATATCCTGATTTCTCATAAAGTCACTAGCTTCCACTTGCTCCAATCTAATTTTTAAAGTAGTATTTTATTCAGTGGTCTTCTGGACCTCCTTTTCCATTTGGCTAATTCTGTCTTTCAAGGCATTCTTCTCTTCATTGGCTTTTTGGAGCTCTTTTGCCATTTGAGTTAATCTATTTTTTAAGGTGTTGTTTTCTTCAGTGTATTTTTTGGTATTTTTTTGGGTCTCCTTTAGCAAGTCATTGACTTGTTTTTCATGGTATTCTCGCATCCTTCTCATTTCTCTTCCCAATTTTTCCTCTACTTCTCTAACTTGCTTTTCCAAATCCTTTTTGAGCTCTTCCATGGCCTGGGACCAGTTCATGTTTTTCTTGGAGGCTTTTGTTGTAGGCTCTATGACTTTGTCGTCTTCTTTAGGCTGTATGTTTTGGTCCTCTTTGTCACCAAAGAAAGAATTCAAAGTCTGAGACTGAATCTGGGTGTGCTTTCACTGCCTGGCCATATTCCCAACCAAGTAACTTGACCCTTGAGTTTTTCAGTGGGGTATGACTGCTTGTAGACTAACGAGGTCTATGTTCCACGTTTGGGGGGGGAGGTGCTAGCTCTGTCACACCAGCACTACTCCTTCCACAAGAACCCCCAGCCTGGCCTGGGCTTAGATCTTCAGCAGGCTTTGCACTCCTGCTCTGATCCGCCACTTAATTCCTCCCACCAGGTGGGCCTGGGGCCAGAAGCAGCAGCAACTGTAGCTGCCCCACCTCCGCTGCCCCCGGGGCTGGAAGCCGAACCGCGAACTCCTTCCACTGCAGCATCTTTTCCCACTAACCTTCTCCGCAGTCTTTGGTGTTTGTGGGTTGAGATGACCGGCAACTGCTGCAGCTCACCGACACAGGGCACCAGGGCCCGCTCCACCCGGCTCCTGGTCTGGTTGATCCATGCCGCTCAGGCTGGGCTCTGCTCCACTCTGTTCCCAGCTCCCAGCTCCGTGTGGGATAGACCTCACCCAGAGACCATCCAGGCTGTCCTGGGCTGGAGCCCTGCTTCCCTCTGCTGTTCTGTGGGTTCTGACTTTCTAGAATTGGTCCAGAGCCATTTTTTATAGGTTTTTGGAGGGCCTCGGTACAGAGCTCACAGTAGTCCCTTCTTACCAGCCGCCATCTTGGCTCCGCCCCGAGTTCAATAATTTTTAAATTATCTCTCCTATATCTATTTTCCAGGTCAGTGTATTTTTCCAATGAGATATTGCACGTTGTCTTCTATTTTCAATTGTTTTGGTTCTGTTCTATAGTTTCTTGATTTCTCATACAGTCATTAGTTTCCATTTGTTCCATTCAACATTTTTAAGGAATTATTTTCTTCGGTGAGCTTTTGCACTTCCTTTTGGCCAATACTGCTTTTAAGGCATTCTTCCCCTCATTGACTTTTTGGACCTCTTTTGCCTTTTGGGTTAGTCTATTTTTTAAGATGTTATTTGCTTCATTTGTAGGGGGGGGGTCTCCTCTAGTAACCTGTTGATTCTTTTTTCATTATTTTCTTACATCATTCTCATTTCTTTTCCCAATTTTTCCTCTCCTTCTCTTACTTGATTTTTGAAATCCTTTTTGAGGATTGGCCTGCAATCAGTTCATATTTTTCTTGGGGGCTTTGGATATAGGATTTTTGACTTTGTTGTCTTCTTCTGATGTATGTTTTGATCTTTGTTGCCAAAGTAAGATTCTATAGTCTGAGACATTTTGTTTATTTGTTTGTTTGTTTGTTTGTTTTTGCTGCCTGCTCATTCTCTCAGCCATATACTTTACTTTTGAGCTCTTTGTCAAGGTATGACTCTGCTTCCAGGGTGGAGAGTACTTTGTCCCAGGCTTCAGGAGTTTTGTGCAGCTGTTTTGAGAGGTACTTCAAGGTACCTGTAAATTTTCAGTTCTTTTTAGGTGGTATGACCCAGAGGGAGGTGTTTACTCCTCTCCTGGCCTGTGCTCTGGTCTATGAGTGACCTCAAGAGCTCTTTCCTGCCTTGGAACTGTGAGGGGCATTCCCTCTCCACAGCCTCCATGCGCTCTACCAGACCAACACTCCTTTTCACCCCAGGACTGCCATCAAGTACTGTAACCTAGATCCAAGCAGGGCAAAGCAAGATAATCCTGCATCATTGTCAGCAAAGAGATCTCTGCACTTCTGCTGTGATCAGATGCTTGATCTCCCTGCCATCTGTGGGCCTGGAGCTCCAGAAGGAGCCACTGCTTCTGCCACTTCGGCCACCTCCACCTCCTCTGTGGCCCTGGGGCTGGGGCTGGACCTCACTCGTCTCTCACCCCTGTCTGAAAGAATTTTTCCACTGACCTTTTACAATGGCTTTGGTGTTTGTTGGTTTATAAGTCTGGAAACCACCACAGCTGCCAGTGATTTGGTGCCTTGAGGCCTGCTCTGCCTAGTCTGTGCTGACGTGACCCATGCTGGGCTATGTTCCGTTCCCAGTAGAGTGCAACAAACTTCCCATAGGCCTTTCAGACTGTCTTGGCTGGAGTCTTATTTCACTTTGTCATTTTGTGAGTTCTGTAGCTCTACAATTTGTGTAGAGTCATTTTACAGGTATTTGGAGGGATTTCGGGGAGAGCTCAAGCAAGTCTCTGCCTTTTCTCTGCCATCTTGCCCCTCCCCCCAAAGGGCTTCTTGAAAAAAGATAATGTTCAAATTGTCTATTAAAGAGAAATATATATTATGGGACTGAGGTAAAGAAGCTGTGCATTTCAGACATATGAAATAACCACTTGGAAGGACTAGATATTGGAGATCTGGTGTCATGAATTAGTAAGAGAAAGAAAGGCAGAATCAGACCCCTAAACTTGGGTTGAGATTTGGAAACCAGATAGAAGAATTAAATATTGAATTGACAGTGGAAGATAAAGGAGAACAAAATACATATGAAGAAAGAAAGAAAGAAAATATTAATTTTAGACAGCACAATTGAATTGATGTTCATGATGTTCATGATGTTGTGTTTCCAAGTTTTTGGAATGTAAGTCTAGGACAAGGTCTTTTCACTCTTTTTATTCTTTCTCATACCTAGCACTGTGCTCTTTTGCTGATTTTCACTTCCCTGTTATTTGCTCAGCCTTCAAGGTTTGGAAATGATCCTCCTTGTTAGAGAAACAGATGTGACACAAATATTAAGGAGTTCTGCCTTCTCTCCTTTATATTCATTGTCAGTTACTTAGCCTCTCTTCTATTCTAATAATATTCAATACTTACTTCTGTAGCTTTTATTCTACTAAGAAATCTTTTTATTACTATTAAGCACCAGCTTAACATTGTGAAAATTCTCAGTGATCCTTAAATTCCAAAATTCTATATTTTTTATTTTTAGCTTACAACACTCAGTTCCGTAAGTTTTTGAGTTCCAGATTTTCTCCCCCTCCCTCTCCTCCCCTCTCCCTTCCAAATGGCATGCAATCTGATATAGGTTCCACATATACCTTCACATTAAACTTATTTTCACAATAGTCAAGTTACAACTTGAAATTATAGAAGAATCATAACCAATGGAATGAACCATGAGAAAGAACAAGCAAAACCAAAGAAGAGAGAGAGACAGAGAGAGAGAGACAGAGAGAGAGAGCAAATAGCTTGCTCCCTTCTGCATTCAGACTCTGTAATGCTTTCTCTGGATGTGGACAGCTTTTTCCATCATGAGTCTTTTGGACCTGTCTTAGAACCTTGCATTGCTGAGTAGAGTCAAATCTATCAAAGTTAGGCATCACATATATCATGTGTCTGTAACAGTGAATAATGTTCTCCTGGTTCTGCCCCCATCACTCAACTTCATATCATATACATCTTTCCAGGTTATTATGTAATCTGTCTGCTCCTCATTTCTTATAGCACAATAGTATTCCATTATATTTATATACCCCAACTTTCTTAGCCATCCCCCAATTGATGGGCATCCCCTTGATTTCCAATTCTTTGACACCACAAAAAGAGCTGCTATAAATATTTCTGTACATGTGATTCCTTTTCCAACTCGAATGATCTCTTTGGGATACAACTCTAAAAGTGGTATTGCTGCGTCAAAGGGTTTGGACATTTTTATAGCCCTTTGAGCAAAGTTCCAAATTTGTCTCCAGAATGGTTGGATCAGTTGACAACTCCACCAGCAATGCAATACTGTTCTAATTTTTCCATGTCTTCTCTAACATTTATCATTTTCCTGTTTTGTCATGTTAGCCAATTTGACAGGTGAGATGTGGTACTAAGAGTTGTTTTAATTTGCATTTATTTAATCAATAGTGTTTTAGAGCATTTATTCATATGCATACATATATAAATGTATATTGTAAGTATATATATATATATACATATATATATATATATATATATATATATATATATACATATATATATCTTTAATTTCTTCCTCTGAAAACTCCTGTTCATATGCTTTGACCATTTATCAATTCTGGGATGACTTGTATTCTTATATATTTGACTCAGTTCTCCATGTATTTTAGAGATGAGGCCTTTTACATAGACACTGTTTGAAAACAATCTTTCCCAATTTTCTGCTTTCCTCTTAATCTTGGTTACATTGGCTTTCTTTGTACAAAAACTTTTCAATTTAACAAAATCAAAATTATCCATTCTGCATTTTGTAGTACTTACTATCTATTGTTTGTTCATAAATTCTTCCCTTCTCCGTAACTGTGGCAGGTAAACTATTCTTTGCTAGCCCAAAAGGCTTATGGTATATAACCTTTTATATCAAAATTGTGAATCCATTTTAACTTTATTTTGGTACACCTATTAGAATTAATCATTCTTTAACTGTTGGATAGAATTCACTTGTAAATCCATCTGGCTCTGGGGATTTTTTTTTCCTATGGAGTACATTGATTGCTTGTTCAATTTCTTTTTCTGATATAGGGTTCTTACAGTATTTTGCTTCCTATTCTGTTAATTTGGGAAATTTATATTTTTGTAAGTATTCATGTATTTCCCTAAGATTTTCAAATTTGTGGACACAGAATTGGGTAAAATGATTTCTAAGTATTGTGTTAATTTCCTCTTCATTAGAGGTGAATTCACCCTTTTCATTTTTGATACTGGCAGTTTGTTTTTTTAATTTTTTTAAACTAAATTGAGCAAAGGTTTATGAATTTTATTGTTTTTTTTTTCATAAAACCAGCTCTTAATTTCATTTATTTTTTGAACAGCTTTTTTTATATCTATTTTATTAATCTCTCCTTTGGTTTTCAGTATTTTAATTTGGTATTTAATTGGGGATTTTCAATTTGTTCTTTTTCTAGCTTTTTCATGCCCAAATCATTGATCTCCTTTTTCTCTATTTTGTTCATGTAAACATTCAGAGAATAAAACTTCCCCTAAGAACCACTTTTAGTATGTTGTCTCATTACTCTCATTTTCTTGAATGATGTTATTGATTGTTTCTATGAGTTATTATTTGACCCACTCTTTCATTAAGATTAGATTAGGTAGTTTAGTGTTAATTTTAAGTCTATCTTTCCATGGTCCTTTATTACAAATAAATTTTATTGTATCATGACCTTAAAAGGTCATGATTGATTATGTTTGCCTTTCTGCACTGGACTGTGAGGTTTTTATGCCCTAGTACATGGACAATTTTTGTGTGTGCCATGTACCACTGAGAAAATAGTATATATTTTTTTCTCTCCCCATTCAGTTTTCTCCAGAGGTCTATTATATGTACCTTTTCTAAAATTTTATTCATCTCCTTAATTTCTTTCTTGTTTATGTTGAGGTTATTCATATCAATTTCAGAGAGGGGAAAGTTGAGATCCCCCACTAGTATATTTTTGCTGTCTATTTTTTCCTGTAACTCCCTTAACTTCTCTAAGAATTTGTATGCTATAGCACTTGGTGCATAAATGTTAAGTAATGATATTACCTCATTGTGTATGGTGCCTTTTAACAGGATATAGTTTCCTTCCTTATCTCTTTTAATTAGATCTATCTTTGCTTTTGTTTTGTCTGAGATTAGGATTGTTACCCTTGTTTTTTTTTTTTAACTTCAGCTGAAGCATATTATATTCTACTCTACACTTTTACCTTTACCCTCTGTGTATCCCCATTTCAAATGTGTTTCTTGTAAACAACATATTGTAAGATTATGGTTTTTAATCCATTCTGCTCTCCACCTCTGTTTTATGGGAGAGTTCATCCCATTCACACTCACAGTTATGATTACTGTCTGTGTCTTTTTCTCCATCCTGTTTCCCCCACTTCATATGCTTTTATTTCTCCCTTCTCCCTTCCCCTGCTCAAAACAGTTTTGCTTTTGACCACTGCCACCCTTAATTTTCCCTTCCTATCAGCCCCATTCCCTTACCTTTCCCTTTTCCCTTACTACTTCTTACCTTCCTTCTAATGACCGCCCCCCCTCACCTGCTTTTCTTTCCCCTCCTACTGCCTGTAGGGAAAGTTGGATTTTTGTGCTTAACAGAGTATGTTATACCCTCCTTGAACCAAATCCAATGAAAGTAAAGCTCAAACACTGCTCTGCTCCCTCCTCCTTTGTCTGTTCTATAATATGTTTTTGTGCCTTTTCATGTCATATAATTTACCCTTTTCTGACTCCTCCTTGCCTCTTTTCCCATTACAATCCCTTTGCACCCTTTAACTAGGTTTTTTTTTCATCACATCTTTTAAAGTGGATCTCTGCTTCTGAGGCACAGGGGTTTCTGTACCAAGCTTCTTGTGCTGGGAACTAAGGGCCTGGTTACTGCCTTTGTGTGCTGTGGCCTCCAGTTTGGTTACCTAGAAGCTACATAATGGTGCAGCTCACCTGATGCTGAGCTTGAGCTGGCTGGGGTGTGCCAAGGATCAAGGCCCACTAAAGTTTCCCTGGGGGTTACACTGAAGCTCACAGTGTAAGGTGTGGGGGAGGGGTGGTCTAGCTGTTGGAAGTCTCTTCTTTCTCTAGGGCTGTACCACATGGGTGGCCTCAGCCATGGTCTGTGCTGCTGTGTGCTAATTCTCCTGGTTGCATGAAGGCATGTCTGGGGTCCTGGTTATGGTGCTTGTGGCTCCACTCCCCTGGGGTTCAGGAACTTCAACTGGTCTGCATTGGGACTTGTTTGGATACTTCCTGTCCTGTACTGGTCCCCTTCTACCACAGCAAGAGGGACTCTTCTTCCTCTCTTCCCAAGCTAAAAGAGTGCTGTACCCCTACTTCTGACTCCCCTATTTCAGGGATTTTCCTAGGGCTGTATTCTCTGGGTTGTTAAGGTCAACAAGGGAGAAATTAGAACACTTACAGTTTATGCCATCATCATGACTCCTGGATGTTCAAGAAGGTGACTTTCAAACATTTAGTCTATGGGCTGATAGCACCAGGAGTAGCTGCTGCTACTGCTGCCAGCTCTGTGCTTCTGTCTCACCTAACTCCAAAAGACTCCCACCCTGTACTGAGAGGTTTGGTCATCACCAACGCAGCCACTGGTGTCCACTCTCACTCCACTATGGTCAGGTGTAGTCCCACATACCTTGCTCTCTCCTAGCCCTGTGCAACACATCCTTCCCGTTGACTCTCCTGGCCTAGAAATCTGCCATGTTCTGTCTCCTAGTGGATTCTGCCTCTCTCAAATTTGTTCAGTTTCACTTTTTTCGAGGTATCTGAAAGAATTTGTGAAAGATCTTGAATATGTCCCTGCTTTGACTCCTCCATCTTGGCTCCACCCCAACATTCTTAATAAAGGGCTTTTCCAGTAAGGACTTGTCTCCTCTTCCTTGGTATAAAATTTTATGAAACAAAGGCCAAGAACTGTGTACATTTTGCTGCCAAATGTTGAATGCTTCTGCAATGGGGATGACTCCAGTAGACCCAGTTACTGACTAGAACCCAAAAGACTCTTGTTTATGAACTACCTCTTCAAGAAGCAAATCCACCACTTGCTGGGCTTGTCACTCTGAGAATCAAAGACCTCACAAAGCCTCAGCCTAGTTTCTTGCCACAGCTGCTGTAAGTAGGCCCTTATCACTTCATCTTCTCGATTATTTGCAGGTTTGGCATAAATTTCATTAAGAGGGAAGCCCAGCTCTCCAGGAATAGGAAAATTAGTGATTCCCAATGTATATGTTTCTTTTTTTCCTTGGTTTTCTGAGTTGCACTTCTGGAATTTCTTTAAGCGTTCAGAAATGTAAAGAGTTATGTAGCTCAATGTCCTTCAACTTCATTCTTAATTTCCTAGTTTTTGAAGAAGTCATTGGCCTTGAAATAATAGATAGCTTCATCAACAATATTGGTGTCTTTTGTTTCTCTCAGAGATGGTCCCCTAAATTGACTCCTAATGAATAATAGTGCCATGTTTACAATTAGTTTGGTGTTAGAGTCCACAGAAGAGGAGTGGTATGCTGGCATCTTGGTGGCCAGGCCTGGGCTTTGGGCAAGCAGAAGTCTCCTATCAGAGACCCCAGCACTTCTGGTCTTGTCACTTTTATTCTAAATAATAATCAACTTTTCTTCTGTCAGAAAATCGGAGCTATAGAATGAGCTTCTAATACACATAAATTGTTCTCGTTCTTGTTAGACACCCATTTCCCTTTATTTTCTCATGGAAATAAATTTTAAGTACTCATCAGAAGCAGATTCTTGGAAGTCTCCTATTTTGTTGAGTCAACATCCATTTTAGACCCTGAGGCCATTAAATCTTATTTAGTAGATCAGAGACCACCTTCAAAATTCTAAAAATCAAAGATCCTCTACAGATCATGCCTCTTAGTCTCTATTATGAACTCTAGGTTGGTTTTTATCTGACGAGGTACCTTCTGCTGCTACTTCACTGACAAGATCCTCCTACATGTTATTAGTCAAGTATAGATATATAGTTGTATTTGCTGTTTCATCCCACTTGTGAAAGACAAATTATCAGTGAGATAATTTAAGAATTGTCCAGCATGTCTTATTTCATTAGGTAGAGGAAAGAAGGAGGGAAAAGAGAGAGGGGAAGAAAAAGAAAGAGATGGGGGAGAGAGAGAACACAATAGGAAGAAACAGACTCAGAGAGAACTAAAGAGCTAGAAATGGAGACAAAGAGAAATTTGAGATTTCTGGATAGATGAAATTAAGTGAAAGAAGAGGAGAAGGAAAAGATTAGTTGACTGCACCCTTCTTGATACAAGGATTAGAATACATTTCGGGAGTCTCACAAAGAATCCTGAGTGGTTCATAATCCTACCCATGATAATCTTTAAAACTTTAGTATCTTCCTCATTTGATTCCCTTAAAAAAATTCCATGCCCTCAATTCTTATACAAATATTCAGAATAACAAGATAAAAACCTTTTTGTTTTGTTTTGTTTTACTAAGATTTTAAAAAGATAAGAACTCTATCCTTGGACCTAAATTGTTCTACTCTTTCACAAACCCATGATCCTACATGGTCCATTGTTCTTTTGTTCCATGACACTTTCATAAATCTTTCTAGTTCAAGGAGAGGAACTATAGTTCATGTAACCCAGACTCCTCATTTTACAGAACATGAAAGTGAAAGGCAGGAATGAGGAAAAATTGGTCCATACTGACACACATTGTATTGGAGAAGGGATATATATTTTTTGGTTTTTTATTTATTTAATATATTTAGTTTTCAGCATTGATTTTTCTAAAGAGTTTGAATTACATATTTTCTCCCTGTTTCTACCCTCCCCCCACTCCAAGATGGCATATATTCTGGTTGCCCTGTTCCACAGTCAGCCCTCCCTTCTGTCACCTAACTCCCCTCCGATCAACTTTTCCCTTCCTTTCTGGTAGGGCAAGATATATTTCTATACCCCATTGCCTGTGTATCTTATTTTCTAGTTGCATGCAAAAACATTTTTTTTGTATTTGAACTTCTGTTTTTAAAACTATGAGTTCCAAATTCTCTCCCCTCTTCCCTTCCCACCCACCCTCCCTAAGAAGTCAAGCAATTCAACATAAGCCACATGTGTATCATTATGTATAACCCTTCCAGAATAATCATGTTGTGAAAGACTAACTATATTTTGCTCCTTCCTAACCCATCCCCCTTTATCGAATTTTCTCCCTTGACCCTGTCCCTTTTCAAAAGTGTTTGTTTTTGATTGCCTCCTCCCCCATCTGCCCTAACTTCTATCATCCCCCCCCCCTTTTTATCTTCTTCCTTCTTCTTTCCTGTGGGGTAAGATACCCAATTAAGTATGTAAGGTATTCCCTCCTCAGGTCAAATCTGATGACAGCATGATTCACTCATTCCCCCCTCACCTGCCTTCTCTTCTCTTCCTACAGAACTGTTTTTTCTTGCCACTTTTATGCAAGACAATTTACCCCATTCTATCTATCCCTATCTCCCTCTCTCAATATATTCCTCTCTCATCCCTTAATTTGATTTTATTTCTTTTAGATATCTAACCTTCATCTTCAACTCACCTTGTACCTGCTCTCTCTCTCTCTCTCTCTCTCTCTCTCTCTCTCTCTCTCTCTCTCTCTGTATAAATATATTTGATTACCTTTTCATGCTTCTCTTGATTCTTGTGTTTGAAAGTCAAATTTTCTATTCAGCTCTGATCTTTTCACTGAGAAAGCTTGAAAGTCCTGTATTTTATTGAAAATCCATATTTTGCCTTGTAGCATGATATTCTGTTTTGCTGGATAGGTGATTCTAGGTTTTAATCCTAGCTCCATTGACCCCCGGAATATCATATTCCAAGCCCTTCGATCTCTTAATGTAGAAGCTGCCAGATCTTGGATTATTCTGATTGTGTTTCCACAATACTGAAATTGTTTCTTTCTGGCTGCTTGCAGTGTTTTCTCTCTGACCTGGAAACTCTGGAATTTGGCGACAATATTTCTAGAACATTTCTTTTTGGGATCCATTTCAGGAGATGATCGATGGATTCTTTCAATTTCTATTTTGCCCTGTGGCTCTAGAATATCAGGGCAGTTCTACTTGATAATTTCTTGAAAGATGATATCTAGGCTCTTTTTTTGATTATGGCTTTCAGGTAGTACAATAATTTTTAAATTATCTCTCCTGGATCTATTTTCCAGGTCAGTGGTTTTTCCAAGGAGATATTTCACATTGTCTTCCATTTTTTCATTCCTTTGGTTCTGTTTTATAATATCCTGATTTCTCATTAAGTCACTAGCCTCCACTTGCTCCAATCTAATTTTTAAGGTAGTATTTTCTTCAGTGGTCTTTTGGACCTCCTTTTCCATTTGGCTAATTCTGCCTTTCAAGGCATTCTTCTCCTCATTGGCTTTTTGGAGCTCTTCTGCCATTTGAGTTAGTCTATTTTTTTAAGGTGTTGTTTTCTTCAGTATATTTTTCAGTATTTTTTGGGGTCCCCTTTAGCAAGTCATTGACTTGTTTTTCATGGTTTTCTCACATCCTTCTTATTTCTTTTCCCACTTTTTCCTCTACTTCTCTAACTTGCTTTTCCAAATCCTTTTTGAGCTCTTCCATGGCCTGGGACCAGTTCATGTTTTTCTGGGAAGCTTTGGTTGCAGGCTCTTTGACTTTGTTAACTTCTTCTGTCTGTGTGTTTTGGTCTTCTTTGTCACCAAAGAAAAAATCCAAAGTCTGAGACTGACTCTGGGTGTGTTTTCGCTGCCTGGCCATATTCCTAGCCAACTAACTTGACCCTTGAGTTTTTCAGTGGGATATGATTGCTTGTAGAGTTGAGACTTCTATGTTCCACACTTGAGGGGATGCGCCAGCTCTGCCACACCAGCACTCCTCCTTGCCCAAGAACCCCCAACCCAGACTGGACTTAGATCTTCAGCAGGCTCTGCATTCCTGTTCTGATCCACCACTTAATTCCTCCCACCAGGTGGGCCTGGGGCTGGAAGCAACTGCAGCTGTACTTCTGTAGCTGCCCCACCTCTGCTGCCCCTGGGGTGGTAGCTGAACCCTGAACTCCTTCCACTTCCGCAGCTTTTCACACTAAACTTCTCTTTTGTCTTTGGTGCTTGTGGGTTGATAAGTGGTAACTGCTGAAGCTCACTGATTCGGGGTGCTAAGGCACGCTCTGCCCGGCTCCTGGTCTGGTTGGTCCGCGCTGCTCACTCTGGGCTCTGCTCCACTCTGCTCCCAGCTCCGTGTGGGATAGACCTCACCCAGAGACCATCCTGGGCTGGAGCCCTACTTCCCTCTGCTGTTTTGTTGTAGAATTGTTTCAGAGCCATTTTTTATATGTTTTTGGAGGGATTCGGCGGGGAGCTCACACTAGTCCCTGCTTTCCAGCCACCATCTTGGCTCTGCCCCAAGAAGGGATATATTTGAACTATATTCTCCTTTGCCTTAGCCCAACATTCTTACTTTTTTACCATGATACTACCATAATGTATACAATAGTAGTTTATAGTTTTCAAACAACTTGTCACTGAAGTCATAGATGAAATGTAATATGCATTGCTGCAGAGTTTGACTCTGCCAAAATACCAGAGATTTGAGCTTGTGTGAATTAACTTCCAGCACTACTAGGCAGGTGATTCAGTGAATAAAGCACTGCACCAGGAGTCATGAAGCCCTGAGTTCAAATATGAAGATCTAAGACACTTAGTAGCTCTGTGGCCCTGGGAAAATCACTTTACTTCTGTCTGTCTCAATTGTCTCAACTATAAAATGGGGATAACAGTACCACTAATCACCTGGGGTTGCTGGGAGACTCAAAACAGATGATATTTAGCATGGTTCCTGACATGGAGTAGGTGCTTAAAATTTAACAATTTTCTTTAGTACATTTGCTAGCATAAGCGCTATGGGCAGGCACTTTTCCTGACATCCTTTAAAGGACAATTAAACAACAATTTTATTTAAAGCCACTTTAAACACTTTGAAGTAGAAATTAATCAGGAAAAGGGGATCATTACTGTTTGGTAAATTGTACAAAACTTTGGGAAGAAACAAAAGGCTTCCTGTAGTTTTAAAACTGCAGATGTTCCCTGAAAGTTTGCCACACATCAAATTGGAGAAGCCATTTCCAATATCTTACTTTCATTATTTAAAAAAATGTAAAGTGGATAATTTGGAGGTTTTATCAAAAGTAGTCTATAGTCATTTACTTTTCAGACAGTACAATGTGGACTAAACTATTGTTTCTCATGGCAAAAGATTATATGATACAGAAAAAAAAATCATATTCCCTCATACATAATTATTATGGCCTTCTTTTGATAAAGGAACTCTATTTCTATAAGTTGCAAAGCAGATAAAGAAGTGAGAGTTGTTGGCAGGATTATTTTAACTTTCTTTACTGTCTCTGATTAGAGAGTCCATGTTGTACTTGTAGCAGGGAGCACGTTCTGATTTAAAGTGTGTAATGGAACAAATAGGTATTATATGGTATACCTCCTCAAGGTAAACAGGGGTGGGTAATTTAATTTCCAAAGTGACAAATTATCTTATCATGAGTGAGCAGGCAATTTCTTTCCTGCAATAAACTAAGTAGGCCTGGACAGCTCTAACTAGATGAAATCATTATCCTTTTAAGAGGAGAAATGTTGAATAAAGTTAATTTTCTCAGCTTTACTGTCTTGGTAGAAAACCGTATTAGAAAACATTACTACTTTACATAAAAGCAATCTGGTTAACTCTTTCATTATGGGAATTAAAATAATAATTTAATGTTAAAATAAATGTATTTTAAATAAATAAATATTTAACATTAATTTAAGAGAATTCATTTTATCTTCCTTTTATCTTGGTTTCTTTTGATGGAAGTGTTTGGGGCCTGTCATTTCAATAGTCTTGAGAAACTTCTACTAAGGAAGATCAGTGATTTTTTAGTTTAGAGATTTGCCTGGGGAAAATTGGATGGGAAGTAATAATAATTACAATTTACATTTACATAGTGCATAGCGCAACAGAGGTGTGGTACATTATCTCTTCTAATTGAGACTACTTTTAAGGGACTCTCAAACAACAGAGTCTTTATCTGGAACACCTTCCTTCCTCTCCCAAAATTGATAGATGCTGATTTAGACTAGCCACCAAAAGAAAAGTGGAAAAGCAAAGGGATAACTCAGGCAGTGATCAAGGGTAAGTGGTAGCACTGGACATTTTGGAAATGGATCTGATATTCAACTAAGGCCAGGGTTTTTCCTCTCGAGAAGTGGTGGATACAGACCTAAATTAGTCAACCTTAAATTCCCCAATATAGAAGAGCAAGACCCTTTCTTTGCTCAGTTCCAAGTTTAAATCCACCATCAAATTGTAAGCAAGAGAGAAGAGTTCAATGAAATGGGGGAATATGAGGAGGGAAAAAAATAAACAAGCAAGTCTTGAACACCAAAGATTTCATTAGGAAGAAAACTTAATTGATAAAAAAGACAATTACCATGAGCAGATAAATCAAAAGCTTTAATCTTTAAAATAAAAAAAAAGAATGAGCATTAATTCCTCAAAGACAGCACAAAACTGCCTTAAATATTAGAAAAGAAATGACCCGATTCCTAAGAAAAAAGAATCTTATAGAATTGCAAGAGAGCATGCAGCAACCAAAAATTCTAACATAGTTCAAAAGATAAATCAAATAAATAAGAGGAGGTGTTAGTCATGGATATATTTCAGAAAACATAAAAGTCAAAGAAAAAAAAATAACAGCTTAGTAACAGTTTGAATCCAGGCAGGAATTTCTTTTTTCTCAGAAGAAACAAAAGACAAGAACAAAAAATAAAGTGGAGGATAGGTAAACATATTTGGAATATAGACAGTGAAGTAAGGAATTTTCTAAAAGAGAAGTAAATAGCAACAATATTAAAATAACACAATCTCTCTACAAGCAAAAAAAATAACATGAAAATGCAGTATGTACAAAACATTAAAGATAATAGGTTTCAAAGGTGGTGGTGAAAAGGCAGGGACTTTCCTGAGATCTCCCAAATTCGTCTCCAAACAACTTTAACTCCTCAAAAGCCATTCTGAAGCATCATAACCCACAAAAGATGGGGTGAAACAATTTTCCAGCCCAACAACTTAGAAGCCTGGCAGGAAACACACACCTTTTGCACCATTATGAGATTGAAGCTCAGTCCAGTACAAGCAAGGTCACTTCAAGATATCAACACACCTTGGGGGTAGCTGAATCAGCAGCAATGACTTCAGAAGCTCCCAGCCCAGAGACTGTAAGTGGGTCATACAACTGGTCAGAAGGAGGTGGCAAGGTTTGCTTTGCCGGCACTGGGTGCAGGACTCCATTGCATTTCTGATATGAGGATCCAGGTTGCAGTCCTGGGTCATATTTGACTGTGAATGACTTAGCTATTCTCAGCAATGCAATGATTCAAGACAATTTCAAAGAACTTATGGTAAAAAATGTTATTCACCTCCAAAACAAAAACAAAGAAAAAAAACCTTTCTTTTTCTTTTTTTGGGGGGGATGGGGGGGACTGGTATCGTGTCTTCTTTCATAACATGACTAATATAGAAATATGTTTTCCATGACTGCACATGTAGAACCTACAAATTGCTCGCCTTCACAATGAGGGGAGAGGGAAGAAATGTAGGGAGGGACAAAATTGAAAACTCAATTTATTTTATTTCATTTTTAATTATTGGAATAAAATAAGTATTTCCATAACATAATACAATAAAAAGATGATATTACATGAAATTGCAAATCTACTATGCACAATTGCTATCCTTTTCGAATATACAACAAAACTATCATGTAAATTTCCTTTTTCCTGTTTTTTTTTCTTTCCCCACTTGCCCTAGAGATGGCTACCATTAGACACAAATAGGTGTATACACACATTTATGTGTATGTATATACACACATATATGTATATACATTCATATGTATATACATATATGTATGTGCATATGCATATATACACACGTGTATTCATGCATATGTGTTTGCATGTGTATGTATAAATTATATATTTATACATAATGTATGTATATGTATGCATACATTTATCAGTTCTTTCTCTGGATACAGATAGCATCCTTATTCTATGTCTTTTGTAGTTAATTTGCATATTCATAATAGCCATAATATCTTGTTTGCTCAAAATCATTCTCAAAACAATATTGTTGTTACTGTATACAATGTTCTCTTGGTTCTACTCATTTGACTCTTCGTTGTTTTGTTTGAGTCTCTCCATGTTTTTTTTTTTTATAAAATCATTGAACTTATCATTTCTTATAGCACAGTAGTATTCCATCACAACCATATGCAACAACTTATTCAACTGTCTCCAAATTGATGATGATCCTTGCAGTTTCCAGTTCTTTGCCATCACAAAGTGAGCTGCTATAAATAGTTTGAACATATACATTCTTCTCCTTTTTCCTTAATTATATTTGGAAATAAACCAAATGGTGGTATTGCTGGGTCAAATGGGATAGGTAGTTTAAGAAACTCTTTGGCCATGTTTCCATATTGTTCTCCAAAATGATTGGATCATTTTATAATTCTACAAACAACAAATTATGTTCCCAATTTTTTTACATCCTCACTCCATTTGTCACTTTCCCCTTCTATCATTTTAGCTAATCTGCTAGATGCAAACATGATATCTCAAGGTTGTTTTAATCTTTATTTCTCTAATCATTAATTATTAAGAACAGTTTTTCGTATCACTATAAATTGTTTTTATTTCTTCAGAAAACTGCTTGTTCACATCCTTTGACCATTTATCAATTGGAGAATAGCTTGTTTCATATAGATTTGACAAAGCTATTTATATATTTTAGATATGAGACCTTTATCTGATAAATTACATATAAATTTTCCCCCAATTTTCTGCTTTGCTTATGATCTTGGCTACATTCATTTTATTTGTACAAAACCTTTTTTAATTTAATGTAATCAAAATTATACACTTGACTCCTAACTTTTCTATCTCTTGTTTATTCATAAACTGTTCCCCTGTCCATCAGTCTTACAAGTAATATGTTCCATTTTCATCTAACTTTCTTGTAAAATCTCTCTTTGTATCTGTCATGTATGTATTTTGACATTACCTTGGTAAATGGTGTGATGTATTAGTCTATGCCCAGTTTATGCCAAACAGCTTTCCATTTATCCCAATTTTTTTTCACAAAATAATGAATCCTTATCCCAAAATCCTAAGTCTTGACACAAGTCAAATAAAAGGTTATTATATTTTATTTGTGGCTGTTAATTATATGTCTGTTCCATTCAATTGATCTATTGATAACTCCAGTTCTATTTCTTGGCCAACATCAGCTGTTTCAATAACTACTGCCTTATAATATAGTTTAAGATCTGGAACTGCTAAACTTCCTTCCTTTACACTATTTTTTTTCATTATTTCCTTTGATATTCTTGATTTTTTTTTTCAAATGAGTTTTGTTATTTATTTTCTAATTTAGTCATTTTTTCCTTTGGTGATTTAATTTGGACAATGTTGAATATATGAATTAGTTTGGATAAAATTGTCATTTTTTTATATTGGCCCTACTTATCCATGAACAATTAATATCTCCCTAATGATTTAAATTTTATTTTATTTGTGTATATTTTTTAATAATTTTGTTTATTTCATTCCTGTTAGTTTTGTTGTTGTTGTTTTTCTTGTCAGGTGTCCTCCCAGGTGTTTCAACATGTTAAGAGTTATTTTAAATAGCATTTTTTTTACTATTTCTTCTTACAGGGTTTTGTTTGTGATATAGAGGAATGCTGATGATTTATGTGAATTTACTTTATATCCTGCTACTTTGCTAAAATTATTAATTGTTGCAATTAGCTGTCTAATTGAGTCTTTGGGGTTTTCTAAGAATATCTTTAGATTGTCTACAAAAAGATATAGTTTAATCAACTCATTCCCTATTCCATTTCCTTCCATTTCTTCTTTTATCTTATTGCGATTGCTAGGATTTCCAGAACAATACTGAATAATATTAGCGAGAGAGTGCATCGTTGTTTCATACCCAATATTACAGGGAAGGCATATAGTTTATTCAAATTACAAAAGATGCTTGCTGATGATTTTAGATAGATTATTTTTTTTATCAAATAAAGGAAAAATACATTTATAACAACACTTTCGAGCATTTATTTTTTAATAGAAATGAATATTGAATTTTATCAAAAGCTTTTTCTGTATCTATTGATATAGTCATATATATGCATATATTTAAATTTTATTGTTGATGTAATCAATTGCATTAATTGTGTTACATATGTGAAACCAATCCTGCATTACTTTTAATTGATCATAATGCATAATCTTTGTAATATATTGTATTAAACTTTTTGTTGATATTTTATTTAGAATTTCTGCATCCATATTCATTATTTCATTCATTCTGATTTTACTCTTCTTGGTTTAGGTATCAGTATTATATTTCTTTCATAAAAGGAGGCTGGTAGAATCCCTTCTTTTTATGACCTGTTCAATTTGTTTTTCTAAAACAGATCTGTTTAGGTACTATATTTCCTCTTCTGTAAACCTAGGAAATTTATATTTTTGTAAATGTTTTTCATCTAACTTAAACTATTAAATTTATTAACATATTATTGGGCAAACTATTTCTTTGCAATTACTTTCATTTCATCTTCATTAGTGGTGTATTCAGACTTCTCATTTTAATAATAATGATTTGGTTTTATTCTCTCTTTCTTTGATCAAATCAAACAATTGTTTATCTTTTTTTTCCGTAAAAACCATTCCTAGTTTGATAATTCAATGATTTTTTGCTATCAATTTTATCAATCTCACCTTTAATTTTTAGAACTTTCAATTTGGTGTTTAATTGGAGATTTTAAATTTGTATTTTTACTAGTGTTTTTTTATTTGCATACCCAATTCAATCATCTGCTCATTCTATATTTTTGATGTAAGCATTTAGAGACATAAAATTTCCTTTAATCACTGTTTTTGCTGTATTCCCTAGATTTTGATATGTGGTCTCATTATTATCATAACTATTATTAAATTATTTATTGTTTCTATCATTTCTTCTTTAATCCACTCATTCTTTAAGATTAGGTTGTAATCTCCAATCAGTTTTTTAATCAATGTATCCTTGGTCCCTTATTAAATTTAATTTTTATTGTACTATGATCTAAAAAGCATACTTTCAATGTTTTTGCTTTTAATTATACAATTTTTATGTAATAATATATGGTCAGTCTTTGTAAAGGTATCATGAACTGCTGAGAATTGGTGTATTCATTTCTCTTTCCATTCAGTTATTTCCAGATATCTATCATATCTAATTTATCTAAAATTCTATTCATTTCCTTATCTTCTTTCTTATTTTCTTTGTTTAGATTTATCTAGTTCTGAAATGGGAAGATTAAAGTCCCCTTCTATTATAGTACTACTATCTATCTCCACCTGTAATTCTTCTAACTCTTAAAAATTTAGATGATATAATATTTGGTACATATAGGTTACATATTTATGTTGCTTTTATTTATTTTTATTAAGATTTTTTTTATTTTTAGTTTACAACACACAGTTCTGAATGAACCTCAGTTCCAGATTTTGTTTCCCTCCTCCTCCCATCCCTCCACAAGACAGCATGGAATCCCATATATCTTCTACATATAACTTCACATTGAACTTATTTTCACAATAATCAAGTTTTAAAGAGGAATTATTACCAGTGGAATGAACCATGAGAAAGAAGAAACAAAACCAAAAACCAAAACCAAAAACAAAAACAAAATCAAAAGAGAGGAAAAAAAGAGAAAAAGAGGAGAGCAAACAGTTTGCCTCAACCTGCATTCAGTTTCCATAGTTCTTTCTGTGGATGTAGATATCTATGTGCCTCATGAAACCTTTGGAGTTGTCTTTGAACCTTGTATTGCTGAGAAGAGCTAATTTAACAAGGTTAGTCATCCCAGAATCCATATATCTGTGGCTGTGTATAATGTTCTCTTAGTTCTGCTCCACTCACTCAGCATTATATCGTGTAGGTTTTTCCAGGTTATTATGAAGTCCATATCTTCCCCATTTCTTATAGCACAATAGTATTCCATTACCTTCATATACCGCAACTTGTTTAGCCATTCCCCAATAGCATCCCCTTGATTTCCAATTCTTTGATACTACTCATAGAGCGTTATAAATATATATATATATATATATATGTACAGGTCCTTTCCCCACTTGTGTGATCTCTTTGGGATACAGCCCTGGAAGGGGTATTGCTGGGTCAAAGGGCATGAAAATTTTTATAGCCCTTTGGGCATAGTTGCAAATTGCTCTCCAGAATGGCTGCATCAGTTCACAACTCCACCAGCAGTGCAACAATGTTCCAATTTCCCCACATACTCTTCAGCATTTATCATTTTTCTCTTTTGTCATTTTAGCCAATCTGACAGGAGAGATGTGGTACATAAGAGTTCTTTTGATTTGAATTTCTCTAATCAACAGTGATTTAGAACATTTTGTTCATATGCCTATATATATCTTGAATTTCTTCCACTGAAAATTGCCTGTTCATATCCTTTGACCATTTCTCAATTGAGGAATGACTCATATTCCTATAAGCTTGACTCAGTTCCCTGTATATTTTGGAGATGAGGCTTTTATCAGAGACATTAATTGTAAAGATTTTCTCCCAATTTTCTGCTTCCCTCCTAGTCTTTGTTGCACTGGCTTTTTTCATTCAAAAACTTTTCAATTTAACATAATCAAAATTATCCATTTTGCATTTTGTAATGCTCTCTATCTCTTGTTGGGTCATGAATTCTTTGCTTTTCCATAAATCTGATAGGTAAACTATTCCTTGCTCTCCCAAATTGCTTATAGTATCAACCTTTATTCCTAAATCATGAACCCATTTTGACTTTATTTTGGTATATGGTGTAAGATATTGGTTTATGCCCAGTTTCTGCCCTACCATTTTCCAATTTTCCCAACAGTTTTTGTGAAAGAGTCAATTCTTAGCCCAGAAGCTGAATTCTTTGGCTTTATCAAAGAGATAAGGAAGGACATTATATCCTGCTAAAAGGCACCATAAACAATGAAGCAATATCATTGCTTAACATATATGCACCAAGTGGTAAGGCATACAAATTCTTAGAGGAGAGGTTAAGGGAGTTACAGGAAGAAATAGACAGCAAAACTATAATATTGGGAGACCTCAACCTCCCCCTTTCTGAACTTGATAAATCTAACCTCAAAATAAATAAGAAAAAAGTTAAGGAGGTAAACAGAATTTTAGAAAAGGCACATATGATAGACCTCTGGAGAAAACTGAATGGGGATAAAAAGGAATATACTTTCTTCTCAAAAGTACATGGCACATACTCAAAAATTGACCATGTACTAGGGCATAAAAACCTCACAATCCAGTGCAGAAAAGCAGAAGTAGTCAATGCATCCTTTTCAGATCATGATGCAATAAGAATCATTTTTAATAAAGTACCATGGAAAAATAAGCTAAAAACTAATTGGAAACTAAATAATTTAATTCTAAAGAGTGAGTGGGCCAAAGATCAAATCCAATCTTTATTTTAATATCCAAATTAACACACCAATCAAAAATAGATTCAATTTTCAATTTTTCACCCCTATTGAAAATTATTTTGGACAATGTGACCACTGAATAAACCATAGGTATTATTGTAAAAATACTCAGTCTTTACTTGGCTTTTGTTAGCTTATTGTGGTCTGGCTGAATGCTTCCAGATTATGACAAAAGAGAACTCAGCAAACATTTGTCAGCAAGTGACTCTCTAGCCATTAAACCTGATATACTTTTGTTAAGAAGGGTAGAATTTGACTTTGAAGAGATCAAGCCTCAACTTTAGTAACAGAGAAGATTGTTCAATAAAAACAAGAGTCAGGTAAAACAAGCTTCTTAGTGGAGAGCAGATGTAAATGAGAAAAAAATGAGTTAAAGAACTCATTGGAATAAGAGCCATGACAGGAAAGGTAAAAGACAGAGAGGTAAAAGAGATAGAAGTCATCAAGTTGAAGAACCAATGCAAAGTGGTGCTTGCCAAGCAGGGAGTAGATCCAAAGAGAACCATGAAGATGACAGCAGCAGAAGCCATTGGAAGTCCTGTTTTTTCATAGGTTTTAATTGTCCTGTTATGTATGTCATGTGTCACAAATATTCTTTTTTTTTAATTTATTTAACATATTTAGTTTTCAGCATTGATTTTCACAAGAGTTTGGATTACAAATTTTCTCCCCATTTCTACCCTCCCCCCCACTCCAAGATGGTGTATATTCTGGTTGCCCTGTTCCCCAGTCAGCGCTCCCCTCTGTCACCCCACTCCCCTCCCATCCCCTTTTCCCTTCCTTTCTTGTAGGGCAAGATAAATTTTTACGCCCCATTGCCTGTGTATCTTATTTTCTTGTTGCATGCAAAAACATTTTTGTTTGTTTTTGAACATCTGTTTTTAAAACTTTAAGTTTCAAATTCTCTCCCCTCTTCCCTTCCCACCCATCCTCCCGAAGAAGTCAAGCAATTCAACATAGGCCACATGTGTATCATTATGTATAACCCTTCCACAATACTCATGTTGTGAAAGACTAACTACATTTTGCTCCTTCCCAACCCATCCCCCTTTATTGAATTTTCTTCCTTGACCCTGTCCCCTTTCAAAAGTATTTGTTTTTGACTACCTCCACCCCCATCTGCCCTCCCCTCCTTCATCCCCCCATTTATTTTTATCTTCTTCCCTCTTCTTTCCTGTGGGGTAAGATTCCTAATTGGGTACGTATGGTATTCCTTCCTTAGGCCAAATCTGATGAGAGCAATGTTCACTCATTTCCCCCCTCATCTGCCCTCTCCCCTCCTCCCACAGAACTGCTTCCTCTTGCCACCTTTATGGGAGATAATCCATCCCATTCTATCTCTCCTTATCTCCCTCTCTCAGTATGTTCCTCTCTCATCCATTAATTTGATTATATTTCTTTTAGATATCTTCCCTTCATCTTCAACTCACCTAGTGTCCGCTCTCTCCCTCTCTTCCTCTCTCTCTCTCTCTCTCTCTCTCTCTCTCTCTCTCTCTCTCTCTATATATATATATATATATATATATATATACATATATATATATACACACATACACACACACATAGATATATACATACATACATTTTCACCCATATATATATATATATATATATATATATATATATATATATATATATATATATATATACATAAACATATATGTATGCATATTCCCTTCAGCTATCCTAATACTGAGGTCTCATGAATCATACAAATCATCTTTCCATGTAGGAATGTCAACAAAACAGTTCACCTTTAGTAAGTCCCTTGCAATTTCTTTTTCTTGTTCTTTTTCTTGATTACCTTTTCATGCTTCTCTTGATTCTTGTGTTTGAAAGTCAAATTTTCTATTCAGTTCTGGTCTTTTCACTGAGAAAGCTTGAAAGTCCTCTATTTTATTGAAAGTCAATATTTTGCCTTGGAGCATGATACTCAGTTTTGCTGGGTAGGTGATTCTAGGTTTTAATCCTAGCTCTATTGACCTCCGGAATATCGTATTCCAAGCCCTTCGATCTCTTAATGTAGAGGCTGCCAGTTCTTGGGTTATTCTGATTGGGTTTTCACAATACTCAAATTGTTTCTTTCTGGCTGCTTGCACTATTTTCTCCTTGATCTGGGAGCTCTGGAATTTGGCGACAATATTCCTGGGAGATTTCTTTTTGGGATCTATTTGAGGAGGCGATCGATGGATTCTTTCAATTTCTATTTTGCCCTGTGGCTCTAGAATATCAGGGCAGTTCTCCTTGATAATTTCTTGAAAGATGATATCGAGGCTCTTTTTTTGATCATGGCTTTCAGGTAGTCCAATAATTTTTAAATTATCTCTCCTGGATCTATTTTCCAGGTCAGTGGTTTTTCCAAAGAGATATTTCACATTGTTTTCCATTTTTTCATTCCTTTGGTTCTGTTTTATAATATCTTGATTTCTCATAAAATCACTAGCTTCCACTTGCTCCAATCTAATTTTTAGAATAGTATTTTCTTCAGTGGTCTTTTGGACTTCCTTTTCCATTTGGCTAATTCTGCCTTTCAAGGCATTCTTCTCCTCATCGGCTTTTTGGAGCTCTTTTGCCATTTGAGTTAGTCTATTTTTTAAGGTGTTGTTTTCTTCCATGTACTTTTCGGTATTTTTTGGGTCTCCTTTAGCAAGTCATTGACTTGTTTTTCATGGTTTTCTTGCATCCTTCTCATTTCTCTTCCCAATTTTTCCTCTACTTCTCTAACTTGCTTTTCCAAATCCTTTTTGAGCTCTTCCATGGCCTGGGACCAGTTCATGTTTTTCTTGGAGGCTGTTGGTGTAGGCTCTTGCACTTTATTGACTTCTTTAGTCTGTATGTTTTGGTCTTCTTTGTCAGCAAAGAAAGAATGCAAAGTCTGACACTGAATCTGGGTGCGTTTTCGCTGCCTGGCCATATTCCCAGCCAACTAACTTGACCTTTGAGTTTTTCAGTGGGGTATGACTGCTTGTAGACTAGAGAGTTCTATGTTCCACGTTTGGGGGGGAGGTGCCAGCTCTGCCACACCAGCACTGCTCCTTCCCCAACCCCCAACCCGGACTAGGTTAGATCTTCAGCAGGCTGTGCACTCCTACTCTGATCCGCCACTTAATTCCTCCCACCAGGTGAGCCTGGAGCCGGATGTAACAACAGCTGTAGCTGCCCCACCTCCACTGCCCCCGGGGCTGGAAGCCGAACCATGAACTCCTTCTACTCCTGCAGCTTTTCCCACTGACCTTCTCCGCAGTCTTTGGTGTTTGTGGGTTAAGGAGTCTGGTAACTGCCACAGCTCACTGATTCAGGGCGCTAGGGCCCCCTCCGCCTGGCTTCTGGTCTGGATGGTCCACGCCGTTCAGGCTGGGTTCTGCTCCACTTTGTTCCCAGCTCCCAGCTCCCAACTCCCAGCTCCCAGCTCCCAGCTCCGTGTGAGATAGACCTCACCCAGAGACCATCCAGGCTGTCCTGGGCTGGAGCCCTGCTTCCCTCTGCTGTTCTGTGGGTTCTGCCATTCTAGAATTGGTTCAGAGCCATTTTTTATAGGTTTTTGGAGGGACTCGGTATGGAGCTCACACTAGTTCCTGCTTGCCAGCCACCATCTTGGCACCCCCCCCCCATGTCACAAATATTCTACTACACATAAGTACCTTGGCTATAAAAGTCTCTTCTCTGTATCCTCTGTTTGCACATGCAATATATGTACCTGTGAAGAGTGTATGCACCAGGTTTTCTGTTTGTTTGCTTCTTAAGTGGATTTTTTTGGCTATAAGTTTTACCTTAGTATTTTATTTTTAAAAATAGCTAACTAACATACACATGGTGCTTTCTATGTGATAGACACTTTGCTAAGTGCTTTCCAATTATAATTTAGTATTATTATCCTCACAACAATCTGGGAGGTAATGCTTTTTATTACTTTATTTGTACATATGGGCAAGTTGAGACAAACAAAATCTAAGTTGCTTCCCCAGGGTCATGCAGCTAGTAAAGGTCTAAGGCTGAGTTTGAATTCAGACCTTCCTTACTGGAGGCGCAGCACTCTATCCACCATGCTACCTACCTACTCAATCAAATTTTGTCTGCTGGGTGACTAGTAAACTCGTATACATGGGTGAGACATTGTGAGTGTAGTGCTGAGTTGTTGGGGAACCACCTAGTACCTGGAATCTTGGGTACCCTTTCTGTGAGCCCCATCTTTGAGAAGTGGTTTCCCAAATGATACCTTAACACTTAATGTTAAATAATAAGCTTAATTCAAGCCTATCTTGTCTGCTCTACAATCTGTAAATTTTTTTACAATATGTAATTGAGAAAAATATTAATGTTTGCCTAGTGTTGAGGATACATTTCAATGAATTATGGAACAGCGGCAGGTCATAAGGCAATTCTATCATGTCGAAATCTCCACAGCAATACTCTGGGAGCCAAAATATCCTTACAAGATGTACATAGCATTGTTTTGGACTTAGGAAACAAAAACCAAATTATAGACAGTTCATTTCAGACTGAGAAAACTGGAAACATCAGAAAAGTATTTATCGAAGGGAACTTCTGAAATTTGTAACCAATATGATCAAATTACAAATGTGCCAGTAAGTAAATAGAATAATACGAAAGTTAGATCTACACTATGTCTTATAGTATGGGGGATAATAAAAATTCTGTATGAAGCAATTAATTCACTTCTGAATTAATACGAATGCCCTCAAAACCAGTTTCCCATAAAATATACAACAGTAATAGAACGTTGAGGATCCATCTGCATCATTGTTCTTGCTATAGTTTGTTTTGTTTTTATTTTAATATTTTGAGGAATAGCTATTCATATGATATAGGGACTCTATTATTGGGGGAATAGATCAGACAATATGTTTTCTCATGTTCATTGCCTTAAGGAGCTTCTTCATGGGTAGCCAAGGTTATATGGACTTACTGAGAGAACAAACTTTTTTGTAATATATCAATTTCATCTTGTAACGATAATCAATAAGTCTATTCATCTTTGTTGTTTCCTTTTTTGTTTTTTTCTCATATACTATAGAGCCCTTAAAGGGTAACATTAACTTCTCCAATAATATAAACATATTTTTTACTAAGAATGCCTTTTGCATAATTCTGTTAACTTTGCATATACTATTTTAGAGACTATGATATTTAGTGCATACATTTTAATAAGTGACATTATTCCATTGTTAAATGGCACCAGACCAAAAACTGGTCCCTAGTAAACTCCTATAGAAATACCCCTTTAAATTGTTATTTTCATATTAAATGTCACCTCCTCCAAACTGACCAATTACAATTCTATGTTACTGTGTTCTTTTGCAGTGCATATTTCCTATCTTCTCTATAACTTTGTAGATGGAGAAGCATTGCTTTGCCTTCTAAGCATTCATAAAACATAAATTTAATATTGATGTTTTTCCCATAGGGATGGAATTTCCTGGTCCTCACCTCTTTTTTAAATACACAAAATATTTGTCATTTTCCAGCCCTACACAACTTAAAGTCTCTACTCCAAGATATAAGCAGCTCATATGTAACATTTTACAATTGTTTTGGCACACTAAAATCTAGTTTATTTTAGCCTAATTACTCAAACTTATAGAGAGCACATAGAATTTCCTAAGTATCTATTGACTTCTCACCAGTTTTACTCCATTCTTTCAAATGCAAAGAATATTGTCCTTGCAAATTAAAACAGAAACAAAATAAATATTGTACAGTTCAATCCTTCCAGAAGTATTCATTGTCATCATTCTATGCTCTCTAAGCAGCAGTCCTTCCTTCTTTGGTTTTTCTCTTGTCTTCAAAATAGACTTCTTAGCATTCATTGACTAACACAGTTCAATCTTTGTTTTAGGGACCTGACACTTTGTCCCCTTGAGACAGTTGGGGTTAAGTGAATTGCCATTAAGTGTCTGATGACAGATTTGAACTCAGATCCTCCTGCCTCGAGAGCTGGTGCTCTATCCACTACATGACCTACCTGCCCTGCTATGACACTACTCTTATAAGAGAAGCCACCCTATTCATCCTCATCTACTTGCTATAGACAAACTATTTCACACTAACCTTTGTAATATGAGTTCATCGATCCTACCAGCCATCAAAATGTATTTAAATTGTCCCATACTTTCTTTCTCACTAGAATAACTTCTAATAGTTTCTTCATAGAACTTCCTTTCTTAAGCTATTTTTTTTGGCAAAACCTAAGCCACTCAGGTTGTGTGTAGCCTACCCTATAATACCTGCTATACCAAAATCTAGGGTGCATGCCAGTCTCTCCTCACTTTCTCTATATGATAAAAGGTCAGGTCGCTTTACCATTGTAAAGAACTAGACAAAGTCAAATGCTGTGATGCTCTATCAATGTCTACCTTTCACAAATGTTATTTAATCCTTCTGAATCTTAATTGCTTGCCTGTGAAATGGGCAATACCAATATTTTCACTGCTAAATTCACAGTGCTGTTAGGACAGAAGTGCTTTCTCAAAATCAGAAAGAACTACATAATTGTACATTGATATGAAATGTTAAAAGTGTGTGGGGTCTAGCTTTTTCTTATGTGAACACTTATAGCACTTCTACGTGGACTAGCTAATACATCATAGAATGTGATTTTGAAGTGGCTTCGATGATGATCTCATTCAACCTATTCACTTTCAGATGAGGAAAATGACCTTTAGACAGAAGAAATGGCTGAGGTAGAATCTGATCTAAAGTTTTCTGATTCCAAATACTATATTCTTTCTACCTTACCCCACTTAGAGTCTGTCACACTTCAGGAGTTATCTTTTTTTTCTTCTATTAACATTCTTCCTGATTTTAATCTAACAAACATTTATTAAGCAATAACTATTTTCAAGGCACTTTGAAGTAAGCACTAGAGATATGAATACAAAATTTTGAAAAATCCTAAGTTCCAAGAGCTAACATTCTACTGATACAACATATAGTAATAAAAGCAAATGCAGATAATTTAATGCAAAGTAATCTAAATTAATTTTAAGAGAGGGGGAGACATTCAAGAGGAGTGAATTCAATAGTCTTTATATGGGAAATAGTAGCTAATCCATGCTTTAAAGAAAGCTATGGATTTCAAGTGAGGAGGTAGTGAATTTGAACCATGGAGCACAGCCCACTCAAATTCACAGAGATCAGAATCACATGTATGGGCAAAAGCTAATAGAATATTTTTGACTAGAGTGTTTCTAACATTTTTGTATAGATTTAATGAGATAACATGTAGGGCACTTTGAAAATTCTTTTTTTTTTTTATTTAACAATTTATTTATTTAACATATTTGGTTTTCAGCATTGATTTTCACAACATTTTGAATTACAAATTTTCTCCCCATTTCTACCCTCCCCCCCACTCCAAGATGGCTTATATTCTGGTTGCCCTGTTCCCCAGTCAGCCCTCCCCTCTATCACCCCCCTCCCCTCTCATCCCCTTTTCCCTTCCTCTCTTGTAGGGCAAGATAAATTTCTACGCCCCATTGCCTCTGTATCTTATTTTTTAGTTGCATACAAAAACTTTTTTTGTTTTTGAATATCTGATTTTAAAACTTTGAGTTCCAAATTCTCTTCCCTTTTCACTTCCCACCCACCCTCTCTAAGAAGTTGAGCAATTCAACCTAGGCCACACATGTATTATTATGTATAACCCTTCCACAATACTCATGTTGTGAAAGGCTAACTACATTTTGCTCCTTCCCAACCCATCCCCCTTTATTGAATTTTCTCCCTTGACCCTGTCCCCTTTCCAAAGTGTTTGTTTTGATCACCTCCACCCCCATCTGCCCTCCCCTCCATCAACCCCCCGCCTTTTATTTTTTTTTATCTTCCTCCCTCTTCTTTCCTGTGGGGTAAGATACCCAACTGAGTATGTATAGTATTCCCCCTCAGGCCAAATCTGATGAGAGCAAGGTTCGCTCATTCCCCCCTCACCTGCCCTCTCCCCTCCTCCCATAGAACTGCTTCCTCTTGCCACCTTTATGCGAGATAATCCACCCCATTCTATCTCTCCCTATCTCCCTCTCTCAATATGTTACTCTCTCATCCCTTAATTTCATTTTATTTCTTTTAGATATCTTCCCTTCATCTTCAACTCACCCTGTGTCTGCTCTCTCTCTTTTACATATATATATATATATATATATATATATATATATATATATATATATATATATATATATGTATATATATACACACATACATAAACACATATATATATACACATACACACATACACATACATACATATACACATAGATATATACATACATACACCTTCACTTATATATATACATAAACATATTATATATATATATACACACATATATATATATGCATATTCCCTTCAACTACCCTAATACTGAGGTCTCATGAATCATACTCATCATCTTTCCATGTAGGAATGTAAACAAAACAGTTCAACTTTAGTAAGTCCCTTGCAATTTCCGTTTCTTGATTACCTTTTCACTTTGAAAATTCTATTGTAGAAATGTCACATATTATTGGAATATTTTTCTTCTAAATAATAATGTCGTCAGACCAGCTCTAGCTTCATAAATAGCTCTAAGTTCTCACCCTCTTTATAGTAACTATTTGATTGTTACTCTCTCAAATACTATACTCAGCTTTGGAGGGGGCATTTATTGGGGTACTAGCAATACTCCAGCAGAATCATTAAAATTCTCTATCTTAATTAAAAGTTCTTCATCATCTTTTATGGACTCTTTTTTTAACATACACATTGAGTTTTTTGCATCCCATTTGTTGTGACCTTTGTCATTGTTCCTTTTAGATACTCAGATAGAAAAAGGAAAATTAACAGCTATCTTTCCTGAGCTCTCTTTAATTAGATGAACATGATCCTTCAGGGGATAAAAGAGAGTTTTATTTTGAAAAAAATTAAACTTTCAAATTCTTGTCCTTTTCCACATCTTTTTCATTATTGATATTATGTTGGCCGTATGGAGTATCCCCCCACTTTAACTACAAAGGAAAAATAAACAGCTCTGTATGATGCAATTTTTCCCATAGAGTTTGAACATATGATTCCTTAATCTAGAAATCCTTACATTAGGTTCAGGTTTTTCCTGTTGATAGGTGAGAAAAATGTGCTACAGAGGGATTATGAGAAGATATGGAACACCAACAAAATTACATTGCTACCTACTATTTTGGGCCAAATCAAGTTGAACAATATCCTTGCTTAGGGCTGTATTACTTTTTCCCCTCAGAACTCTATTACTTGCCTAGATGAAAATTGACTTTGAAGGGCAGAGAGCTGCATAAAGTAAAGGATTCTTGATATCTTTTAGCATTTTTTGTTCATTTCTTGGTCCAGAAAAAGCATTTTTCTTGTAAGCTGGTGAAACGATATGTGCCTATGTTTTTATAAATGACATTTTTGTGGGGCATTTTGCACTAAGCGCACAGTAAGTATGTTACAAAGAAAATATCAGGTGAACTTTTCCCTTTTTTTGTTTTGCTAAGCAGTAATCCATGGCATTGATTGATGCATCTTTTAAAACTCAAGAGCAATCTTTATGGTCTTAGTTATGAA
Organism: Trichosurus vulpecula; assembly: GCF_011100635.1. Classification (NCBI taxonomy): domain Eukaryota; kingdom Metazoa; phylum Chordata; class Mammalia; order Diprotodontia; family Phalangeridae; genus Trichosurus; species Trichosurus vulpecula. Next base: position 121,974,487 of record NC_050578.1, on the reverse strand, counting down.
TATGTATGAAGAATGGGTATTAGTTACAAAGCTATAGGCAATGTCCTAGGACGGAAATGCAGTCATCATTTTGTTTGCAGACATGTAAACTTGGATCAAACTACATTAAGATGTTTTGACCTGAAGGAATTTACTCAAATATTCAAAATTATTTGTGATTTTGTAGGCATGGATATCCTATATTGCGGCTTGCAGCTCATGCATGATCTTTCTGTGCCATCCTTGTCCATATCCTCCAATAAATTAACCACAGGGATTCTACCTGACTTGATGTCAGCCTCATACCTTCCTCACGTTCTCCTGACATCATGAGAATATCAGTGGAGCACGTTGGCTGTTTCAGTTGTCCCATGCTGTCAATTTGCTAGCAGCCTATTTCCATTACTCCTATTTTTTAATTGATGCCATCCTGTATGACAATCTTCTTTTGTAACTCCTTATATGCTAAGTGTTGTAGCAAGCTCACATCTCCTGAGTGACTCTCAATTGTACTCTTAGAAATCCTCATTTTCAATTATTTGGAAATGGTGCTATACTCTGATGTAAATATTGGCCTTTAAAAAATAAGCCTTTGTTTCAAAGAAAAGTTTAGGAACATTCAAATAACTTTATAAAAATGTCTATACCCAATATAGTGTTTATTTATTATTACAATATAGAGGTTCAGGGTTAGGTGAAAATTTTTATCCTTTTGACTTCATTCTCAAGTTGTGAATTTATACTAGCGTCGTTGGTCACAGCTTTGCCTCAGGGTGCTGAAATCTAGAGGACATTGCTACTAGCACTTGTAGTCCTATAGAAATATAGAAACAACCTGATTTAATATCTAGTTCTAAAAAATAATTATTTTTAAAAGAAGGAACATGATAATGTGTGCATTCTCTCCCAGGATATACTCCAGGTGAATTGCAAGTTGACTTTATTATGGTTCTTTGCCTTCCTCCTTACTCTACTGTTGACTAGCATTTCCAGCACTGCTTTGTCCCTTAATTACATCAAAGATGTATTTTGTATCCCTTGTCCCAGTTACAAAAATGATAAATTAAGTCTCCGCTGAAGCGACCACAAAACTAGCAATGACAGAAGGAGATTTAAATATACATCTGTCTGTGTGTATGTAACATATATGTATAGATACACATAGCCCCTAAACTTAGTTTTAAGAGACAAATGTAAGCAATTTGTTACATCTATATTTTGTTTGCAAGAATTGTTGTGACAGCATTTCATTTATGCCAAAGGAATAAAATGCCACGTTACTTTGAAAGAGCACAGGTTGGCCCCTATGTCAAATCAAGCTTTCCCCACCATGATAAGCCACAAGCTATTTTGAGAATAAAGACAGAAGCTATAGCAAACCATCAAGATTCCATCAATAAAATGTTTTTGAGGGTTAATTCAAAGGAATAAACTGTTAGTTACAGGTAAAAGGATAGGTGTATTATCATGCTTTCATGTTTGGACTTTTACACTGAAATTACACTGAAATACATTTTAGTGACTGCAAAATAAAAGGATCCAGTACTTTTCTCAAATATATATGTGTGCCAGGTTCTTTTCCAAGGGTTAATTATCTCTATCTATGTGTGCATGTATATACACACATGCATACATACATATACATATATGTGTGTACATATGTGTATATACACACACATACATATCCCTCAGAAAAGATTCTAGAACCAATGTCCTGGATGATGTCTTTTAATAGAAATATTGATCCTGAGATCCTTTATTTCTTTTGCTACCAACCCACCACAGGAGGATGTGGGATTATAACAGTTCAAACCCAAATATCATAGCCATCAGGTTATAATACATATCTGCTATGTAAGTTAAGGGACTATATTCGGAACAAATTCAATAAAGACGCCAAATGTAATAAGAAAAAATATTGTTGTGGATATTGATTGAGGCCAAAAATAATATATTGGACAAAAATACATTGCCTTTTCATGAATGCCCTTTTCTCTGTTGATTATCTCCTGTTTATCATGTAAATATCATATTCATACATAGTTGTTTACTTGTCGTCCCCTCTATTAGACTGTGAGCTTTTTGAAAGCAGGGACTGTCCTTTAGTGATTCATTTTTATCCTCGGTCATCCATATTCTGCCTGGTACATAGTAGGCTCTTAATAAAAGTTTATTGACTGACTGACTGAGTGTTTGCTTTTGAAAAGAATAATAATATATAGTTAGAGCAAGAGGGACTTTAGAGGTTTTATAACCCAACTATCTCATTTTACAAATATGGAAACAGCCTCAAATATTTGAGAAATCCATAATAATTTGGGTAGTTACAGAGCCAGTGTTCACACCGTGGTCCTTTGCCTCCAAAGTATCCACTACCTCAAAAGGAATATGATTAAGAAACACTTAAAAACAAACAAACGAAAACAAAAACTACACTTATACGTCAAGCAACCTCCATCATGGGCTCTGCTATACAAAGAATGGAAGGACACTAATAATACTTTGACCTCAGCTGAGCCCCTATTCAGTATCTATTATTTAGGTAGGGATATAAAATGTTGGAACTATATAATGGAAAACTGTAAATGAGTCAACATGCTTGACACTCAGACTCTCAGGCACCAGGTTAATGTCACAGAAGCAAACTGGTCAGCATCCAAGGCAAGAAGCCAGATGTAGGCTCTCAACTACTCTCTCTGAAAGAATGGAGCTCGGAGAGGAAGAAAGATGGATCGGTTTCAGGTCATTGTAAGAATATAATTCATACTGGAATTGTAATGTGGCAGCTGTGGTTTGTTTTGAATGGATTAGACTTAGAGAACTACATCACACCATTCCCAGCAACTGGCAGCAGTTACAAATGTAGGAGAAAAACCACTAAGGCTTATAAAAGATGAAAAATACACATGTGAGATCTAAAGATACTACCATAATAATGCCTGCCACCCAGGTCATATATGAAATAACACTTATTGTGGGAGACACACATGCACAAATGTACTTTTATTTGATGATGACAGTACTAAGGCTATTCTTATGCAAGTTAAAATGCTAAAAGAATGATCTTTGATCTCAGTGCATTCAAACCAATGGCAATAATAATAATCTCAATGGAATATCTTTCATCACTGCAGTCCTAATCCAAGAGTCTTAAATGATGGCTTATTCTGCCTATACAGCTTGAAATCAGGACCTATTTATGAAGCAAGATGACCATATATTGCCATTTTGTTTACTATTTATGTATAGTATTAAAATTAGAAAAACAAGAAGCATCATAATTTAGTTCCTAGAAAGCTGGCCTTGGAGTCAGAAAGACTTGTGTTTTAGCATTGATTCTGACATAATCTTGCTTTGTAACAATGGGATAAAAATCATTTAACCTTTCTGTGGCCCCGGAAAAGCTCTACAGCAAATTTTCCAGTGTCTGGGGAATATTTATTGATCGAGGAAATATACACACTGGGAAATCCCTACACAAATAGATATAATATCACAAGGAAATTCCAGTTAAAACGCCTTACATAACTTCCCCACATGGATACATTTATTATTACGTTTGAATGAATTCAGAAGAATTTATTTAAAACCTATGTCCTAGTCACTGTGCTAGGCACTAAGGATACAAACACTATGAACGCAATTAATCCAAACCCATTATCTCTCTTGCCCTCCATTGATTCTCCCCTTACCACACACACACACACACACACACCATCCAAATTTACCTATAATTTGTCTATCAGGGGGTATATCTAAACATTTCCTAAAATACCTGAAAGGAATATATCCCCTAAAGAGCACTTAGATATTATTTTCTTTTGAATCTTAAGTCTCAATCTCTCAAGCACTCTCTATAGACAATTTTAAGTGATAGAGTAGCAACAAGGGACAAAGAGAAGCCAAGAGGATTATTTTTTTTCAAAAAGAATGCTTTTTATTCTATTTTTTCCAGTTGACTGTCCAACTGGGCAAAATGCCAGTAGCTCACAATTCAAGAAAGGAGAAGGAAAAATAGAAAAGGAATCATGAATAGAATATGTGAAAGTCAGACAGACAGTTCAAACAATTTTAACATTAGGAAAGATTTGTAGAGACCATTTTGTTAAAATATTTTTGACTCTCTCAACCTCCCTGCCCTTATTACATGCTCCATTGTATGTTTTTTTAACCTCACTCCCACCTTAAATTTATTTTTAAAATAATTTCTCTTGGAAAAAAACTTGACTCCATAGGAAGACCTGTTTTTTAATGACAACTCTGAAACTCAATAGTTATAACCCTATGTATATCACTTAATTCCTCTGCCTCAGTTTCCTCATCTGCAAAAAGCAGAGAGTAGGTTTATTGGCATCTGAGATCTCTTCCAGCTTTAGGTCTCTGATACTATTGACTATGATTAAAAACAACATTGAGAGAGAGACAGAGGCAGAGAAAAAGAGACACAGAGAGATAAAAAATTAAAAAGACAAAAAGAGATTTGGAGAGACACTCAGAGGAAACAGAAACAAGAACAAGAGAGATAGTGACACTATGACACAGAGAAATCCAGAAAGAGAAATTTGTAGCTTTGGAAAGAACAGATTATTTGTTCTAATAGTGGGATCCAAAAAGAGAATTCAAGAGAGTGAGAAATAAGAGAGGAAAGTGAGAATGAAATATTGTATATACATTGTTTTTTTAATTGCCTAAATAAACCTATATAAACCCCATCTCTTGTTATTTATTAGCATGTAGTCCAATAGCCCCTTTTCTATAAATGATGAACCCGGAAAGGTGAAGAGTCTTGTATCAGATCATGGGGTAATATGCAGTAGAAGCAGGATTCAGACCTGTATCTAATCTCCCAAATTTACTTCTAGTACTAAATCTTGTGTTCCTGTGATGATTGAACCATATATAGCTTTCCCATTATCTGGAGGTTATGTGGAAGATATTAACTTTACTAAAAAAGTAATTCATCAGTCAAAACCCTGTAAAGTTTTATTATCTAACTATTGTTAGCTATATTTCTGAAAGTTAAAATAATTTTTGCATGAGTTAATAGATTGCATAAATTTTGAAACCAATTTCCCTGTTAAAGTAGATTTTCATCAATTATATTCTGAATGAAAAGACAGAATATATACTTTAAACAAATACCAGTGGATAGAGTATTATAATTATGCAAAAGCCAACATAGTTTTTAAACAATCAAATATAATTATATCATAACAGGATCCTTTCTAGCTGAACTACATTTGATAAGAAGTCTCAAATGCTAACCACTTATTATTCATCTGGTGTTAACTACTTAGTATAGTTATAGAACATTTACATCTTTTTTTTTTCTTTATTTATTTTTAGTTTACCACACACGGTTCGACATAGTTTTGAGTTCCAGTTTTTCTCCCCTCCCTCCCCCCTCCCTCCCCAAGACGGCAAGAAGTCTCATATAACTGTCATGTATAACTTCGCATTGAATTAATTTATGCTCTAGTCAAGTCGTGGAGAAGAATTTTGACCAATGGAATGAATCATGAGAAAGAAGAAACAGAACCAAAAAAAAAAAAAAACCAAAAAAAAAAACCCCAAAAACAAAAACAAAACAGAAGCAGAAAAGGCGCGCATGTAGTGTGCCTCAGTCTGTATTCAAACTTCGCAGTTCTTTCTCTGAATGAAGATAGCATTCTCCATTGTGAGTCCCCTGGAGTTGTCCTTGCCCCTTTAGGTTGCTGAGAGAAGTGCAGTATGTCAGGGTTGGTCCTCACGGAATCCACATATCTGTGGCTGTGCACAATGTTCTCCTGGCTCTGCTCGGCTCACTCAGCATTATGTCGTGTAGGTTTTTCCAGGTTGTTATGAAGTCTGCATCATCCCCATTTCTTATGGCACAATAGTATTCCATCACCTTCATATACCACAGCTTGTTCAGCCATTCCCCAATTGATGGGCATCCCTTTGCTTTCCAATTCTTGGCTACCACAAAGAGAGCTGCTATAAATATTCTTGTACATATGGGTCCTTTTCCCGCTTGCGTGATTTCTTTGGGATACAACCGTAGAAGTGGTATTACTGGGTCAAAGGGTATGAACATTTCTATAGCCCTTTGGGCATAGTTCCACACCGCCCTCCAAAATGGCTGGATCAGCTCGCAACTCCACCAGCAATGCAACAATGTTCCAATATCCCCACATCCTTTCCAGCATTTATCATTCTCCTGATTTGTTATTTTAGCCAATCTGACAGGAGAGATGTGGTATCTAAGAGTTGTTTTGATTTGCATTTCTCTAATCAGCAGCGATCCAGAGCATTTTTCCATATGCCTGTAGATAGCTTTAATTTCTTCCTCTGAAAACTGCCTGTTCATATCCTTTGACCATTTCTCAATTGGGGAATGGCTTGTATTCCTATATATTTGGCTTAGCTCCCTGTATATTTTAGAGATGAGGCCTTTATCAGAGATACCACTTGTAAAGATTTTCTCCCAATTTTCTGCTTCCCTCCTAATTCTTGTTGCATTGGCTTTTTTTGTACAAAAACATTTCAATTTGACATAATCAAAATTATCCATTTTGCATTTTGTAATGCTCTCTATCTCTTGTTGGGTCATGAATTCTTTACTTTTCCACAAATCTGATAAGTAAACTATTCCTTGCTTTCCCAAATTACTTAGAGTATTAACTTTTACTCCTAAATCATGAACCCATTTTGACTTTATTTTGGTATATGGTGTAAGATATTGGTCTATGCCCAGTTTTTGCCCTACCATTTTCCAATTTTCCCAACAGTTTTTGTGAAATAGTGAATTATTAGCCCAGAAACTGGCTTCTTTGGGTTTATCAAAGAGTAGATTGCTAAACTTGTTGATTTCACCTACTTGTGTACCTATCTTATTCCACTGATCCACACCCCTGTTTCTTAACCAGTACCAGGCAGATTTGATGACTGCTGCTGTGTAGTACAGTTTAATATCTGGTGTGGCTAAACCACCATCTCTAGCATGTCTTTTCATTAATATCCTAGATACTCTAGACCTCTTGTTTTTCCAAATGAATTTTGTTATTATTTTGTCCAGTTCAGTAAAAAAATTTTTTGGTAGTTTGATTGGTATGGCACTGAATAGATAGATTAATTTAGGTAGAATTGTCATTTTTATTATATTAGCTCGGCCTAACCATGAGCAACTGATATTTCTCCATTTATTTAGATCTGATTTTATTCGCGTGAAAAGTGTTTCATAGTTATGTTCATATAGGCCCTGGGTTTGTCTTGGCAAATAGACTCCCAAATATTTTATATTGCCTTCAGTAACTTTGAATGGAATTTCTCTTTCTATCTCTTGCTGTTGGGCTTTGTCAGTAATGTATAGGAATGCTGAGGATTTATGTGGGTTTATTTTATATCCTGCAACTTTGCTAAAGTTGTTTATTATTTCAAGTAGTTTTTTACTTGATTCTCTAGGATTCTCTAGATAAATCATCATATCATCTGCAAAAAGTGATAATTTAGTTTCTTCTTTTCCTATTCTAATTCCTTCAATTTCTTTTTCTTCTCTTATTGCTACAGCTAATGTTTCTAGAACCAAATTGAATAATAGGGGTGATAATGGACATCCTTGTTTCACCCCTGATCTTATTGGGAATGCATCTAGTTTATCCCCATTACAAATAATGCTTGTTGATGGTTTTAGGTAGATGCTATTTATAATTTTGAGGAAGGTTCCCCTTATTCCTATGCTTTCTAGTGTTTTTAATAGGAATGGGTGTTGTACTTTGTCAAAGGCTTTTTCTGCGTCTATTGAGATGATCATATGGTTTTTGCTAGTTTTGTTGTTGATATGGTCAATTATGCTAATAGTTTTCCTAATATTGAACCAGCCTTGCATTCCTGGAATAAATCCTACCTGGTCATGGTGTATTATTCTCGTAATGAGTTGCTGCAATCTTTTTGCTAATATTTTATTTAAAATTTTTGCATCAATATTCATTAGAGAAATTGGTCTATAATTTTCTTTCTCTGTTTTAACTCTACCTGGTTTAGGTATTAGTACCATATTTGTGTCATAAAAAGAATTTGGTAGGACTCCTTCTTCACCTATTTTCCCAAATAGTCTACAAAGTATTGGAATTAGTTGTTCTTTAAATGTTTGATAGAATTCACATGTAAAACCATCTGGCCCTGGAGATTTTTTCCTAGGGAGTTCATTGATGGCCTGCTCAATTTCTTTTTCTCATATGGGGTCATTAAGAAATTTCACTTCCTTCTCTGTTAGTCTGGGCAGTTTATGTTTTTGTAGATATTCATCCATATCTCTAAGGTTGTCAAATTTATGGGCATACAGTTGGGCAAAATAATTCCTAATTATTGTTTTGATTTCCTCTTCATTAGAGGTGACCTCACCCTTTTCATTTTTGATACTGGTAATTTGATTTTCTTCTTTCTTTTTTTTAATCAAATTGGCAAAAGGTTTGTCAATTTTATTGGTTTTTTCATAAAACCAGCTCTTTGTTTTATTTATTAATTCAATAGTTTTCTTGGTTTCAATTTTAATAATCTCTCCTTTGATTTTCAGTATTTCTAATTTGGTATTTAATTGGGGGTTTTCAAATTGCTCTTTTTCTAGCTTTTTCAGCTGTATGCCCAGATCATTGATCTCCTCTTTCCCTATTTTATTCATGTAGGCATTTAGAGATATAAAACTTCCCCTAAGAACTGCTTTTGCTGCATCCCATAAGTTTTGTTATGTTGTTTCATTATTGTCATTCTCTTGAATGAAATTATTAATTGTTTCTCTGATTTGATCTTTGGCCTACTCACTCTTTAGAATTAAATTATTTAGTTTCCAATTAGTTTTTAGCTTATTTTTCCATGGTACTTTATTAAAAATGATTCTTATTGCGTCATGATCTGAAAAGGATGCATTGACTACTTCTGCTTTTCTGCACTGGATTGTGAGGTTTTTATGCCCTAGTACATGGTCAATTTTTGAGTATGTGCCATGTACTTTTGAGAAGAAAGTATATTCCTTTTTATCCCCATTCAGTTTTCTCCAGAGGTCTATCATATGTGCCTTTTCTAAAATTCTGTTTACCTCCTTAACTTTTTTCTTATTTATTTTGAGGTTAGATTTATCAAGTTCAGAAAGGGGGAGGTTGAGGTCTCCCAATATTATAGTTTTGCTGTCTATTTCTTCCTGTAACTCCCTTAACCTCTCCTCTAAGAATTTGTATGCCTTACCACTTGGTGCATATATGTTAAGCAATGATATTGCTTCATTGTTTATGGTGCCTTTTAGCAGGATATAATGTCCTTCCTTATCTCTTTTAATTAGATCTATCTTTACTTTTGCTTTGTCTGAGATTAGGATTGCTACACCTGCTTTTTTTACTTTAGCTGAGGCACAATATATTTTACTCCAGCCTTTTACCTTAACCCTATGTGTATCCCCCTGTTTCAGATGCGTTTCTTGTAAACAGCATATTGTAGGATTATGGTTTTTAATCCATTCTGCTATCTGCTTCTGTTTTGTGAGAATGTTCATCCCCTGCACGTTCAGGGTTATGATTTCTATCTGTGTCTTTTTCTCCATCCTAATTCCCCCTGTTTATGCTTTTATTTCTCCCTTTCCCCTTCTCCTCCCCAACAAAGTTTTGCTTTTGACCGCCGCTTTCCTCAGTTAACCCTCCCTTTTTATTCCCCTCCCTTATCTTACCGTTACCCACTTGCTACTTCTCCTCTTCCTTCTGCCCTCCCCCGTCCCTTTTTCCCCCCTTTCCCTCCCACTTCCCGTAGGACAAGTTAGATTTCTAAACTTATCAGAGTATGTTATTCCCTTCTTGAACTAGATCAGATGACAGTAAAGCTCAAATACTGCTCTTCTCCCTCCCTTCTTTCCCTCTACTATACTATGTTTTTTTTTTTCCACTTCCTTTGGTGTAATTTACCCTTTTCTACAACCTCCTTACGACTTCCCTCATAGCCCTCCCTTTATATCTCTTATTTATATTTTATATCTTTACATCAGTTAATTTATACAGGCATTCACAACCTATGTATATCCCTTTCATTTGTCACAATAGTTGTACCATTCACAAGAATGACTTATATATGTATATGTATATATATATATACATAAAAAACATACATAAGATGATATAATCCCACATAAAGATGTAAACAACCTAAGCTTATTGGTTAATGAAGTTTGTGGGGTTTTTCCCCCTGGTTACCTTTTTATGTCTCTCTTGAGGTTTGTATTTGGAGATCAAATTTTCCATTGAGTTCTGGCCTTTCCATCAGGAAGGTCTGGAATTCCCTTATTTCATTGAATGTCCATCGCCTTGCCTGGAAAATTATGCTTAGTTTTGCTGGGTAGTTGATCCTTGGTTGTAGTCCCAGCTCCTTTGCCCTTCGGAATATCATATTCCAATTTCTCCTGTCTTTTAATGTGGAAGCTGAGAGATCCTGCGTGATCCTGACTGTAGTTCCACGATATTTGAATTGCTTCTTTTTGGCTGCTTGCAGTATTTTCTCCTTGAGTTTATAGCTCTGAAATTTGGCTATAATATTTCTTGGTGTTTTCAGTTTGGGATCTCTTTCAGGGGGTGATCGGTGAATTCTTTCAATGACTATTTTGCCCTCTGGTTCTAGGACCTCTGGGCAGTTGTCTTTGATAATTTCTTCGAAGATACTGTCAAGGATCTTTTTTTCATCGTGGATTTCCGGTAGACCAATAACTCTCAAATTGTCTTTCCTGGATCTATTTTCCAGGTCAGTTGTTTTGCCAATCAGATATTTCACATTTTTTTCTATTTTTTCATTCTTTACATTTTGTTTTATTACTTCTTAATGCCTCATAGATTCATTAGCTTCCACTTGCTCAAGTCTAATTTTAAATGAGTTAGTGTTTACATTTTGCTTTTGAGCCTCCATTTTCAATTGGTTGATTTCACCTCTCAGGGTGTCCTTTTCTCTCTCTAGATTCTGAATCTCCATAGCCATTTCGCCAATCTTATTCTTTAGGGACTTTTCCATTTTTTCCATGTTTTCTTTTACCTCCCTAATTTGGTTTTTAAAATCCTCTTTTAGCTCTTCCAGCAGTGCTTTTTGGGCTGGAGACCAGATCATATTAGCTTTTGAGGTATCTGATGTATCTACCGTGTCATTGCTATCTTCTTCTAAGTCGATATTTTGATCCTGCCTGTCTCCATAAAAAGAATCTATTGTCCTCGGTTTTTTTGTGTTCTTCTTCATGTTGGTTTGCCTTTTGCTGGCTTTACAACGAATTTCTATCTGTGGATCTCAGGGCTTTCTGTCCCAGCTTTCTTATTCTGGGGGTTGTGAGTCTAGAATTATAACCTTCAGTTTCCTGAGGTGTGGGGGAGGGGTCTGGCTCCCTGGCGTCTCACTCCCTGTGGGTGCTCTCCAGCACTTGCTTTTCAGCAATGGTCTCAGCTGTTTGTTGTTTGAGCTGATGACTGGCGCTTCCCCTGGGGGAGCAAGGTTACGTCTGGGCTCCTGGCTTGGCCCCCTGCCGACTCTTCCCCT